>NW_027114358.1:16657-33350 GCF_000696795.3 Halyomorpha halys | reverse complement strand
CATTGAGGATTTTACGAAGGATTTTGGATTGTAAAGATTGGATACGAGAGGAATTCGAAGGTTTAGTGGAGCCCCAAAGCTCAACTCCGTATATCCAGATGGGCCTTATTATTGTCATGTAGATCAGTCTTTTGTAATGAGTTGGAAGTTAAGACCGTTTGTCTAGTAAGTGCTGTAGTAGTCGGAATCTGCGTGCAGTTCATCAAATTTTAAAAATCGTTTTGCAGGCTATTCTGCCCAGGTCATTAATTTAAAGTCAAATACAGCCTATTAAAAAGTAAATTATTAGAGAGTCATATTTATTATTAGTCAGCATACCTATTTTTTTAAAAAAATCAATAGTTTTAAAATTTTTTATTTTCAATTAATCCACACTATCAATACCATATAAACAAACTATTTATAACCTTCCACCCACTACAGATCAGCCTTGTTTTTAATTTAATTCAGATTGCATTTTGGTCTCAAAATTTATTTTTCCATTTATTAAAATTCATATAAAAATTAATTGTACATAGTAACAAATATTCTCCAATATTTTTCATAAGTTTATTATTAAAATCTCTCCATAATGTTGGTTTAAATTCCTTGTATCTGTTTTAAAATTAACAGTATATTTGATATTCTCTGATATATAAATTGATTCAAGTATTTTTCTTTTGAACACATTGTTTTCTTTATGTAAAATTATGGTGTTATCAAAATCAAAATTATGTCGGTTTTTAGCTGCATGTTGTACTAGTGCTGTTTCATTTGGATCCTTTTCTTTATTTCTTGTATCATTTCTGTGTTGATATATTCTATCCCCAACAATTGCATTGTTTCATCTATATAGACAGCTGGTCAATTTGGACACAGAATTTTATACATCAATCCCGATTGACTTTTATTTCAATTTTGTCCTTTTAATTGCTATAATAATTTTTAATTTTATTGTTAGGTCTATAACATAATGAGTATTCATCAACATCATAATCTATAAATGACCTCCGGGTATCCTCTGATAAACCTTTTATATAATTTAATCCATAATATTTCTTATTAATCGCTTTATTATTTGCTATTTTATTTTTCATCCTATCTTTGGAATTTTTAAGGTTTATATCCCAAATTTTATAAATTAATTTTTTGGGGTAAAAATTAACCAAAAATATTTTAAATATCATACTTTTTACTCTTTTCAGCCTACTAGCATCCGTTATTCTTATAGCCTTGTTAATATAATTATTTATTACATTGTTTCATTTGAAATGGATGGCAAGAATAGTAATTCAATATCAAATTACTACTTGTTTCCTTCTTTGTCTATTCTGTTATTATATCCTTTCCTTGTCTTATTACCATCATATCCAAAAATCTTAGTTTTTCTTTATTTTCCAATTCCATGGTGACTATTAAATGCTTCAAATAATTTATTTATATCATCTTTTTTCATAATACAAAAATATCATCAACATATTTAAACATTAATATGACTATTATTCCTAATTTTTAAATTACATTATTTATTAAACCAGTCATGCTATTGATATTGATTGATATATTGGTGACAATGTTAATTTATTCCCCAAAGATATTAGAAGGGACATCATTTTAAAAGAAATGGACACTTGTGACAACCACAAAAATGACCTAAGATAATCAATATGCCTCTGTGCTGTTCTTTTTACCTCTTTATTGATATGTCTATATTTAATAAATTGTACTGTTTAAATTTGAATTAAGGTTTTAAATTGGGCAATTTTATTTTTAAATGTTTTCCTGATTATCTCACTTATATGGCCAGCCTATTTTTTATACCTGCATATTGTGTATTTAATTTTTTTTATCTGTTTTATAGTTCACAGTTTTGTTGATATTTTTAGTTATGTGACTTAGTTATAAGATCCTTCTGCTTTTTGTCAAGTCTATTATTTTTGAAGTTAAATTTATGATTCAAGGACATGCTATGGTTAGCCATTGCAGTTTATATTCTTGACATTTTGTGATGTGTTGTTTAATCTTGGTTTACAGTTTTTTTGGATGTCTCTCTAATATATATTGTTTCAAAATTTTCACAGTCAAGCCCTTATTGTATTTAGCCTTTCCATTTTATCTCAGTTGTTTTTCCTCCTCAAAATATTAAAAAATAACATAAAAATTTTATTTTCATTACAAACTAGTTTTTCGTTCTTATTAAGGAATAAAATCTAAAAGTTGTTGATAAGAGTTGGGTATTCTGAAATTCGGCCTTAGTTGTAGTTTTAGTTACGTGTGATATAATTTTAAAAGATACATAGATACATATCTATACACATAGATAAATACATACATACATAAATTAAATGAACACAATAAAAAATTTATATCAACTATTGTACTTAGTAATAAATTATTATTTTTTTTCATTTTCTGGAATAATTAATAATTGGAACAAAGTAATTTTCAGCTTACCCCATTAAACCTCTGAAGCAGTTGGGCGTTAAGGTTGTAGCGCTTGGTGAAGAAAGGATCCCTAAAATGATTATAAACACTGAACAGACTTTTAAACGTTCCAGGGCTAGTCCAATATGAAGGTGGGAGGGTTGCGTTCAAACTGATATGAGAGGTTCTAGTTTGAACAGGCGTCCCTGGACAGATGTGTGTAAAGAGAGATTGATTGTATCGGCATTGAACCTTCGGGTTTTCTGAGTCTTTATTATTATTTTTATCATAGCATAGTCTTGAGGCAGGGACAACTGTTCATGCCAAGTTACATTAATTTGTAAATATTTTGTAATTAGTCGTAGTATTTCATTTAATTTTTATTTGTATTATTTTCGTTAAATGTTTGTTTTTATTTTTAAAGACAGAAATGTATTTATACTTTATAATGTAATATTTAAATGCAGAAATAACGGTCAGTAGGAATAATTTGCCTAGCAACGGGTCAACATAGTACAGCTAAAAATCAGCTGGCCAGTCGCCATTTTAGTAGTTCGCCTGATTCTATGATAAGAGGTAACAGGTGTTCAAACATTTAAGTTTACTTTTTATTAATGGTAATACAGCTACAGAGTCCGTTGAGTGCTAGTATAATATTTCATTCAATTAAGGTTGGACAATTGGACACCTTAATTTGGATCAGTATTGACGTGGGCCCACCGATTTTTGAAAGTTGGCTATAAAGTTTCTTCACAATAGTCCTGATGACCTTTTAGAGTAATATACAATATTTTATTTTATGTAGTATAAATTTTGTAAATTTGTTTATTTTTATTTTTTTTTTTTAGTTATTCAGTTTACTCATTTTATTTCATCTTGAAAGCTACTTTTATTTTAATTAATATTTTTAATTTAATTTCTAAATGTTTTATTTTGATTTTATGTTTATATTTTCTGTTTTCGGTCTATAATATAAATCTAGATTGTCTAGGTTTGTATTAGAGCCAGTTTCTTTTGTTTTTTAAGGCTTTCCTTCAAAAAGACTTCGTTAATTTGAGGTTGCTTTAACAACAGCCAAGAATTGTTTTCTGGTTTTGAAATCCTTAATTTATATTTGTAGTTAGGACTACACAGCCCTAAAATATCCTGTTTAATTTTATATTCAAAAAATGTGGGCTTAATGTTTTTCAGTACGTTTTTTTCCTTAATATGAAATATTTATATTCGACCTTATTATATTGAGGTATCATTCAGATAGACGGATCCTGTAACAGAACCACCTCCATATCCTGGTTTTGTTCCACTGGGCCATGACTTCCTGGCAGTAGGAGGGACGGCCCTAGCTAAAATGTGAGCCCACTATATCACCTCCCCCCCCCCCCATCCGAGTATAAAGCCTATATTTGCAGTGTTGTCGGTGTTGCTATATCCGACACCTCCGAATTGTCCTGTATAAATCATTCTATACAGAGGGCTTTCATTGATTGAGTTCCTTTCATCTGGACCGGAGATGAACCATTGGTAATTGGTTATCTGATGAATTATATGTAAAGAGATTAAAACTCGTATTGAAGATAAACGTTTTATAATTCCTTAAGATTATTATGTTGTATAATTTCATAACAAAATCCTAAAATGCTATCGATTACGACTGTTATTTCTGGAAATTTGTTTTCAACCTGGAAAAATATTTCTCCTTTTTTATCTTACAGTTAAAGATCAAATATTTCCATATTTCATATTTAGCTATTACTAAAAACAGTAGTAAAGATAGTTAATTATCTCGAATAAACAAATCAAACAAAACACATACTTCAAAGGACAACAAAATGAAACCCTTCACCCCATGAAGGGTTTTTAGAACAACGGTTACACTAGGAGTTGATTTTTTCAAGATCACGCTCAACCACCAGACTTTTTCCCTATTAAGAACCCCAAATAATACCACTTTATGGGCCTGGGTGAACCTCAGGAGGGTTCCATACCGCACACGTATAACTCACGTCGACTGTGTAATATGAAATAATTATATGGCCAGCTGGACTACGATACTGGATCCGTGGAGCTATCTCTTGCTTGATATTATAATCATTGTGCCTTAAATAAGAGGATTTTTGGTCCTGCACTGTTTCCTTCTTCTGTAGTGGCCTACATTTTAAGAAATTTTTGACTTGTATTTTTGTTGTAGTGGGCGTTCTTCGAATTTTATAATGTGCTGGAGCACACATTAGTTTTTAAATTTAAACTAAACCTAAAAAAAAAAAACTTATTCCCTAAATTCGTGCGCTGGCACATCGTTTCTTAGTTTTTATCAGGTTTGTTGCCAACGCACCGGAGGGGGCGCTGGTGTAAGGGTCCTGAACAGTGGATTTCTTTGGTGCTGTAGAGAGTCGAAAAACTTTATGTGCCTGCGTTGGATGAACTCAGGCACAGTGGGTAGTTCGAAGAGCTCGTGAAGATGATCTGTCTTCATCTTCTTTAGCGATGTTGGCCGCACAATCTTCCGCAACACTGTATCCTGGAAGCGCTGTAGATGGCGCTGTGTCCCTTCTCTGAGATGGGTGAAGAGTGGAGCACCATATAGAAGTGCTGGTCTCAAAATTCTTTTATAAATTTGGAGTTTGAGCCTTAGGGAGAGTACTGGTGATGATAAAAGGTGGTGTAACCGGTATGATCTGGGACGGACTCGTTTGGTCTTCATATAGCAATGACCTGACAGTGTAAATAAGAGGATACCATTTTAAAAATTTCATATTCAAGCCTTCTCAGACTGTTTTAATGAGGATAAATCAGCTTGTGTAAAACCCTATTTAATAGTACAATTTTTCTGTACACATTTCTGATAAAACTGTCAGAAATTGATCATATTAAGTGACAAATCAGGTAAGTTAACTATTTTAATATATTTTTTGACATTTGGAAATGTATTTAAATTAGATACATCTAGTGAATTTTATGTTAGATTATAATGATTAGTAAATTTATAAATTTGATTAGTAAGTTTATAATGGAGTGATACAGTCATTTACAAAAACTACTCACTTGGATTGAAAGTTTGGAACTGATGAATTGGAAGTTTAGATCATTTTTCTAGTAAGTGTTGTAATAGTTGGAAACAACGTGCAGTTTCCTATCTTAGTCTTGTATGAGGATTCCAAGTTTACCGTTTGTCTAGATGTAGTCCAAGGTAACGGATCTGTCTTACAAGGGTAAGAGCAACATTATTAATGGATACTGTAGAGTAGTTGGTAAGTTAATTTTAGCGGTAAAAAGTTTATGTAACATCCCAAACAATACTGTAAAACTTTTCGTTTCTGAGCTGAGATTAACATATACTCAACGATTATTTGACGAAACTAGTCCATTTTAACTTATGCTATCTTAAAACTAATGTTTCTATTGCGAACTCTGATTCGAAACTTTTCACGATTATAACACTTTCTCATACTGTGTATTTTATATATAAATAAATAAAAGTAAAAAACAATTCCATTGAGAAAATAAACGTATGCAATTTGCAAATGACTCTATAAGATAACATCCTTGCATATGAAGTCCACAGTTTTTTATATGGTTGTGTGTATCTATCGCTGCATTGCTTGAATAGTAACACCTAACAAAAACAAATTTTGACTTTATTTGTAATTGGACCTATTTCAAAGACAGAAATTCCTAAAAGAAGCTAAGTTGTTACAAATTAACTCCAGTCTATCGACACAATCTATGGAATATTTTTTTAAAATTTATTTATTTAATGTAATTTACAACTTTACAAAATAATACACTAAGTAAATATGTTGTATGTTTCATATACACTTGAAAATCTTGGGAAGGATAAGTACCCATTGGTGGTACTTAAAACATTAATTTAAATTAGAAGGTCCCATGGCCATCTTCTTTTCAGACGCCTCGGAGGATTATCAGGGATTGTTAAGGATGAAAGATTAAGAATTAATGGGTTAGGGTGGTTAAGGAGTTTGGAATGAAAAGACGCATATCTGTTTTGGGCTAAATCTGCAACGAATGGGATGTTAAGGTCTTTGTGAATGAGTTTATTTGTAACGTAATAAGGAGCATCAAGGATTTTACGTAAGATTTTGGATTGTAAGGGTTGGGTTCGAGAGGAATTTTATGGTTTGGTGGAGCCCCAGAGCTCAAATCCATATGCCCAAATTGATCTGATTATCGTAGTGTATACTAATTTTTTTTAGTGAATGGGAAGTTTGGAATAATTTAAACACAAAATAAAAAAAAAAATTCTATCAGTTTTACAAGCAAATCACCAGGGCCCTGTTTCATAATGAAAGCTAATAGTATTAGTTCATAGTAAAAGTGTAGAAACTAGATGTGTAATAATAGTAATATTTATTTTTTTCATGATTGGGAGGACTATTAGTGATATTACAGGAGTTGAAAAATACTTAAGTACAAGTTACTATTGTACAAGACTGTGTAATTCAATTAAAATAAATCTACAAGACAAATAGTATTAGTTTGAACTTTATCATGAAACAGTGACCAGGAAGGTTATTTGCAGTGCACCACTCTATTCTTAGGAAGTAACTTTTTAATTTCGTGGTACCAGATTCGAACAGCCACCGCTACAGCTTCGAGGCTGCAGAAGAGCTACGCCTCAACTCCCTCAGCTACAGACGACCCACCAGTCAAGAAATTGTACTTTCTAAAAAATTCTAGTTTTTATCTTCCACTCTTAATTTTCTCAACTCATTTTAATAAAAAAAATCCATAACTTTCTAATAACATTTTTTTAAAAATAATTTATTTATTGTTATTTGCAACTGTATGTGATATAATGACATACAAACACGTGAAGAATCTACCCATTGATAGAACTCCAATAACATTTCTAGAGGAGAATATCTTGAGGCCATCTTCTTCTCAGACGCCTAGAAGGATTATTAGTTAATGAAGAAGAATCCAGGCTAGAAACGAGTGGGTCTGGGTGGTTGGGAAGTTCGTCATGTAAGGATCTGGTTCTGGCCAAATCGGCAACCTATGGGACATTGAGGTCCTGAGGTTTTGGACTGTAAGGATTGGATTCGGTAGGAATTCGATGGTTTAGTGGAGCCCCAAAGGTCAACTCCGTATATCCTTGATAGGCCTTATTACAGTCCTGTAGATCAGTCTTTTATAATGAATTAGAAGTTTAGACCGTTTGTCTAGTAAATGTTGTAATAGTCCTAATAACATTCAAAATATATTTAAATAAAATAAAAGGAAATCTTGTAATATTAAACATTAAATGAAAAAAATTATATAATCTATAAAAATTGTGGTGGCTGGAACAGAAATAAAATCCCTGTCAGTATCTATCGATACTATAGTCCACCATGTAATCCCTTGTTCTATTCTATATAGTTTCGTGAGCTCCAAAGCAGAGGTATCCCACGAGGAAACACCTTTTTTTCATCAAAAGTCATCTGAAACTTCTCTTTAAGGAAAGATGAATTTTTCATACACCTTATTTTTTTCTCCTTCCACCTCCCTTAGTTGATCGAGGTCGTCCCTCTTGAACATTTTCAGTGGAATAGGATCCAACCTATATGTATGTGTACATTTATACATATATATTATTTTTCTCCGTTTATGGTAACACTATAATAGGATTATTTGAAGCCTCTTATGCCCTTAAAGGCATACTACACATTCGTTTATTATACCTAATGGCATATTACTTGTTTAATATAATTATCGGAAATGAAGTAATAAAAGGCTGTTTTGAATATTTCTAAAAAATATTTAACCATGATGTTTCTTGTTGATAGTTAGAATTCAAACAATTATAAGAATAAATTAATGATTCTCTGTTTCGGCAATCATTATAAAAGTCTTTGAGCCTGAAGTTGCTTCTCAAAAAAGGCCGGACAGTATCCAAAGAGGCGAAAAAAATAAATTTCAATAAACATTTGAGTAATATACAGCCGATGATGAAACTTTTTTTCACTATTTGTATAGAAAAGATTTATTACTCACAAAATAATATCATGCGGTTTATATCTTCCAAAAAAAAGTGTAATTAAAACAACTCTTAATGAAATTGTTTTATGTTTTTACAACACCTGAAAACAAAACAGTTAATGTTTACTTTCATTTTCATTTTTTGTTATACACGATTAAAATTTTTTTATATAATAAGGTTAGGTATATTTATACAATAAGCATTATTGTTCCTTAATGTTTCTTCTTTTTAAATTCCATTTAACCTTACGTTATTGCCGTAAGTTCTCATTGAGGTATAGGTTTTTTTATTTTTTAATAATTTATTTATTGTTATTTACAACTGAATACATATATACACATCAAGTAAATTTTCTGTAAGTGATATTATGACATGATACAAACATGTGGAGAATCTACCCGTTGATAGAACTCCAATAGGTATACGTAAACTTGAAATTCTACTTGTTAACGTCATATTTAATATTAATTTGTAAATATTGTTAATAGACGTAGTTCTTCATTTGTATTTTTATTTTATATTTTAGTTAGAAGTTTTTTTTTTGTTTTTTAAGGATCTTTCTTAGCTGTATTTATTACTTGTATTGTAAATATTTAATTAAAAATAAAATGCTGAAACGATAGCCCGTAGGAATTATTTTACCTAGTAACAATACAACAATCTATGGCTTATGGTCAGTCGCCGCGTCACTTTTTTTGAATTTGATCACATTACTTCACCAGACTTCTGTGTGAATCGTTTATAGTGTCATACAGATGTATGAATAATTGTAATTGAAAACATCGTCTCTGACCCATCGGAGTTCGTCTAGCAGTAATTTATTTTGTATTGATTAATTTTGTTTATTCTTTTATTTTATCTTGAAGGGCAGTTTTATTTTTTATTTTGTCCGATATTTTATTTCTGAAGGTTTTATTATGATTTTATTTCATGTTTTTAATTGTCATCTTAGCAAAATAAATGTTTATAATTCAACTTATTTTTTTTTTTTTTAAAACCTTTCCTTCAAAAAGTCATAGCTAATTAGGTCGATTTAACACTAATATTTCTTGAATTTTACTTACAAAATTAAATGCATAAAAAAATAATAAATTTATGGTGAAAATTGCAAATGTTTTTGGAAATAACTACTGATTATATTTATTAGTTAGTAAGAAACTATTCGAGACGATGTGACAATCGAATACATCTAAAATTCAATATTTTTGGAATGTTCGTAGTTTTACATTCGAGTTTTTTTCACATTTAAACTAGCGTTAGAAACAAGAAAGACAAACATTTGATAACAATAGTTCACCTATCAAAACGAATGAATTGTTCATCAAGACAAATAACAACTGTTATTTTTAGTTCGCCACTAGGTTATACAAGCACAGTGAATGTAATGTTCAGTTTTGTTTACTAACAACAACCGCTATTACGTTTGCTATTTTGTTGCCTTTAGTTCTTCTGTTTGCGAATTATGAGAGTGCTAATATTTATAACTACTATTATAACTGCTAGTCAACTATTTTTGTTTTATCTCTCGTATTATATTAAAAAACTTTATATTTCACGTTCGTTATTAAAATGCCTTAAAACAGCACAAGGAGTCAAATTAGGACTACAAAAACAAATCAAAAAAGGGCCTCTTGCAATTAGATTCCTGTAATAATATTGGCATAATAATTTCCTTGGAATAGCATAATGTTTTTCGGAGAACCTGATAGCTGAGTTGGTTGGGGCGAGAGTCCCAGAGCACTTGGCTGTTGAAGGTTGTGGATTCGATTCCCTCCTGGGCTGGTTAATATTTATTTCGAGAAATTAATCTTGATATTCCCACAGTGCGGCAGTATAGATCCTTAAATAGAGGACTTAACCCAAAAAAAAATGATTTTTGAAATAATTCCACACAATTATAGAAATAAATTGAAAAAATATATATTTCGAAATCAAATAATTTCCTATTTAATTCATAAAACGTTTCGTTGTTTTCATATTGGTTATTTTTACCAATTATTAAATAATAACGACCACTACTCATTTTTACTGTGCGCTGTAGAAATAAAGGCTAAAACAGATACCGAGACCCGCATGGCCTATCAGTCTTGCAGAAGTGTTGTTCTTTTGCCCCGTACTAGGTGGCCTGTTAAATTATCCTGTATAATTTAATGCATACATGATATATATAAAACTCAGTTTTTTCACCCCAATTTCTTATTATTTTAATGAAAACTAGATATTACCATTATCTAAAAATATGACAGAAAGTAATAGTACAAAATAAATACAAAACAAAATGAAAACTATGTATCATAACTAATCAAAATTAATGAGTATGTCTGGGGGAATAAAAATCGGTGGCTGTTTGAAAACATTAAAAAAAATAAATGTAATATGGTCCGGGTGCGGTCAAATTAATCTCAAATAGTAATATTTAGTATTATTTTTATTTGAGGTATCGTTTTGCCCCACGTTCCAGGGCATTGTCAGAGATGTTTTGACGCGTAAACAGAAATAATAAGAGATAATTATAGAAATAAATTAAAAAAATATATATTTCGAAATCAAAGAATTTCCTACTTATTTCATAAAACGTTTCGTTGTTTTCATATCGGTTATTTCTATCAAGTATTGGATAATAATAGGAAAGAAAATTAATAGTATAGTGTTCTCTGACTCAATTCGTCCGTTTGTTTTACAATAAAAAAAAAATATATTTGTTAGTTTTATTTTGTTAAAATTCATTCGGAGCTTCATATTGCTAGAACTACTTATAACACTATAAAAAACCTAAGAGAAATTCATTTGTAGTAGAGTAAATTTACACAATAGATTACAGAGTAAATATATATTCTTTTTTAAAAAAAAAAAACAATATTTCATTAAAAATGTTCTGAAAAATCAATAATTGATGAATTTATACTGGGAAATCTGTATTTCAGAAACTATTAGACGTAGTGATGTCTATTAGCACTCAAACTAAAGCTAGTTTTTGTGCTATAATGAAGTTTATCTTCGTAGAAGTAGTAGTGTTCATGATACTTGCTGAAATAGATTGATTTCTTGTTTTTCGGCCAAATTTTATGTTCAAAATTCATATTCATACTCAAATATCATAAAAACTATAACCCCTACGAAGATAAATGTTATACACTACTTTATAGAACAACAAAATATCTTTATTTTGATTAATGACAGATATTGGTAGGTCTAATGGTTCTTGAGATATAGTTTATCATAAGGTTTGTGCCGAGAACTAGAAATCTACATTTTGTGAATTTTGTTTTAGTAAATATCCTATAAACTACCAGTGCTGCGAAGGTAAACTTTATAAACTACTTTATAGCTCATTGAACTAGCTTTAATTTGAGTGATAATAGATATTTGTTCGTCTCATGGTTCCTGAGATAAAGATTTCTCACAATAAATTAACCAATTCCAATTTTTCAGTATATATTTCATGAAATGTTACTTTTTAAAAACTATGTTTCTGGAACTTAAACAGCTCTATTAGGGCTTATATTTTAGCAAATCTACTCTACTTTAAATTATGTTCTATTAGGTTTTCTAGTGTTGTAGGTAGTTTTAAAGATATCGAATTCCGAAAAAAAAAAAAATAATAATATGAAATTGGTGAATGAACAACAATCTTCCGTATTTAAATATATTACTTTTTGTACAGACAACAAGGTTTCGCTGTTATCCCACATCTTCAGGTTGTTAGAAAACAAATTCACAAATTTAGCATATGCTTACAACATTAGCCCTATATCACATTATTCATTAAACTATTTATCTGATTAACTTTTTTATATAATATATAATTAACTCCTTATTAGTCATTTCAAGCTAATATTAAACACATTATTGTCAATAATTGAAACTTATCATAATAATCAACTATGACACTTTTTTAAATCAAGGAGAATAATTACCTTCCTGAAGGTTATCTATACTACAAAGATGAACAATCTAACACATTTAAAACAATTTATTAAAAAAAAACCATAATAACAAATAACAAAAATTAAATAAATCTAAATTCTATAACAATTATATAAACCTAAATTGTTAATTTATTTATAATGTCTATATAAAGTGTACATAAGCTTTTAGTGTCTGTTTTAAAATTAATTGCTTTGTCTATGTTTTTAGTAATATGTACTGCCTCTATTATTTTTCTATTCTTACTATGCTTAACTATATATAATATTTCTGGATTATTCAAATCAAATTGATGTTTATATTTAATACTATGTTGTGCTAGTGCTGTAGTATTGATATTATCTATTTTTACAATTAATGTTATGTTGATCAATTCTTATTTTTAATTTTTTAGATGTTTCCTCAATGTACAAACCTTCACAATTCTGGCAATTAATTTTATAAACAACATTTAGTTAACCTTTATAATCAATTATGTCTTTCATATTATCAAGAAAATTTCCCAATTTATTATTATTATATAAGCCCGACTTAAAAAAAACATATAATCATAAAAATTAATTGTTAACAATCATACATATTTTTCATTTGAGTAATCGAAAATTGGGGTGAAATAACTAACTTATTTACATATAGGTCATGTGGCCTCAAAGGAGCTCAAAACAAGCATTTTTCCCTTATTGTATATTCCATGTATAGGTGAAGTTAAAAATATGAATATACATTATTTAATCAATTACGAAAGCTAAGAGGCGGATTGGATGGTAAAGTCAACTAGAGAGATGTGTCCGTCCAGCTTTTGAACATATTTAAAACTTTATTTATTCTTAGCTACCCCCTGATATCATTTCAAACATAACTCAACCTCTCATCAAATTATCTATTCACTTGGTATGTATCTTGCGCAAACAGAACCTCATGCACTCTTCTCTCTTATATACATATTAGTTCTACCAAGTGCTGCCTAAAGCGGTTTTATACCTCACGCGAAATACGGATCAGTGGCTAAATTGCCTCAGTTACTTTAATGGTCGAGATTACGTATTAGGAAAACTGTATCAAATTAGCATTATATAAAAGATTATCCTACATAATGAGCTATATACACAACCAGAAATGTTACTAAATATTTTTACTGAGGATACAGCAATTCTTATTTAACTTAACCCTTTACATGTTAATTAAATTTATTTTAGGTTAAAGTAGTTAGGTAGCTAGAAAAGTAACGATTTAA
Source organism: Halyomorpha halys (assembly GCF_000696795.3). Lineage (NCBI taxonomy): Eukaryota > Metazoa > Arthropoda > Insecta > Hemiptera > Pentatomidae > Halyomorpha > Halyomorpha halys. The sequence continues at coordinate 19,806 of NW_027114358.1, read as the reverse complement.
ATTAATAGATTTTCAAATTAAAAGAATAATTAAAAAAATATTAGATCAAGGAACAAAATAATAAATATTACTGCCTTTAACTTAAACAACGTTTTCTTTATCGAGAAAAATACAACAAAACTTGTATAAACTAGTATAAATATAAATAATTTATTAGTAATTTACTTTTTTTATCAACTTTCAATTTTTATTTGCATCTATAGATCTAGCTCACAATCAGCAGATGAGCTGTAATATTCATGCATGGAGTTGGCATGAGGAAGACAGCACCCAGTGGTGCATCTTCCTGACATTATGTAAACTATTTGATTACACTAGGAGATCCCTCATCCAACTCCTCTTCAGCCTAGGTTGAGTTACGTCAGGTATGGAATGTGGTCCATTACAGACGGAATGCGTAGGTCGGTGTGAATGGTCTAGTTTCAAAAGTAGATTAGTGAGCTAGTTATTATGATTGAAAAGTTTGTATTTTCCGAATCTGTGTCTTTTTAGCAGGTCCATAAATTTGGCAGGCGTAAGTCCATATGGGTTTTAGTAAGTAATTTTATGTGTTAAGTATCTTTCTGAGCGATAATTTAGAACGTCTGTGTAGTATAGAATATAATTGTCCCAGTCGGAAATTCAGCGTTTAACGTTTTGTTTTTGTCAACCTTCTGTCATAGGTATGTCCTAAATAAGTTACTGTGTTTGTTTATGGTATAGGGTTATTGCCAATGTAAACTGAAGGGCATGTTTTGTGTCGAAGAGTAAATGTGACATGTTTTGACTTGTAGTGGTTAATCTTAATTTTCCATCGTGTGCACCATGTCTGTATATTGTTAAGACTATATTGTAGTGTTAGTGTAGTCTGTAAAAAGTCTGTTTTTTTTTTTTAATTTGTATTTATCCTAGGAAAAGTTAATAAAAAATTAATTTATTTTAAGGAAAACATGAAAATTTTAAAAGTTTGATATAAATAAATAATTGTTTCTGATATAATGAAGAGAATTGTTTATTTAAAAAAAAAAAGTAAAAACAGAAAAATGGCCCCCGAATCCAATCCTTACAGTCCAAAATTCTTCGTAAAATTCTTAATACTCCTTACTTTGTCACAAATCAAGTCATCCATCAGGACCTCAATGTCCCCTATGTTGCAGATTTGGCCAGAACCAGATACCATTCCTTCGATGATTAACTTCTCAACCATCCAAATCCACTTGTTTCTAACCTGGCTTCTCCTTCATTATCTAATAATCTTGCTAGGCGTCTGAAAAGATGATGGTCTCGAGATCGTCTCCTCTAGAAATTTTATTTCTATCAGTGGGTAGATTCTCCACATGTTTGTATCATGTCACTATGTCACCTACAAGAAATTTACTTGTATATATATGTATACAGTTGTAAATAACAATAAATAAATTATTTTTAAAAAAATTTGTTCCTAGAATGCAACAATTTAAATGAAGATAACGAAGTTGCAATACAAACAGGAAAAATCGGTCAGTCTCGGATTTTCTCATAAGAATAGGATGTTTGATTTTCCTTCTTTAGATATTCATAATCTGGACATACGTAGTTGAGCTTTGGGGCTCCACTTAATCTTCAAATTCCTCTCATATCCAATTCTTACATTTCAAAATCCTGCGTAAAATCTTCATTGCTCCTCAGTTTATCACAAATAAAATCATCCATAAAGACCTTAATGTTGTATATATGTTATACAGTTGTAAATAACAATAAATATATGATAAAAACAAAAGTAACAGAGAATTAATAATAATTCAAAAAATACTATAACAATAAAATTTGAGCACGCTTTAAGTTTTTTTTTTTTAATTCGCGGGGTGCGGCAGAACTCTCAACTGTCAACTGTTAAATATGGCGTTCTGGTTGCCACGCCTACGAAAGTATTAGATCCCGCCTTCTGGCGTTACTCGCCCTGAAAATGTATTCTCTCCATTGTACTTCTCTCTCCAATAAGGATCCAAACAATATTTTTGTAAATTTGGATTTTATCAAATATTCTTTTAAGAATTATCATTTTGTTGCATACAAGAATAACCAAGAATTAAACTTATAAATATATTTTAAAATAATTAAGAGCACGTGAATATTTAATTTTAACTAAATTGATAATACTTTTAATAGTGTTTGCAAGAAAGAAAAAAAAAGAAGATATAGTAAAAAAGAGAGTTCTATTACTGTTGAAGAACGACGCAGTCAAACCCCTGTTTACCGAATCCTGGATTGCGAACAACCGGAGAAGAGGAGGAATAACATTGATGGAATAGAGAATGAGCGAGTACATGCATCACTAATTAAAGCTATGTACTCACTTGTTTCAATTTAGTTAAATTTGCATCTCCCAGAGCTCTCTCCTGTCTGAGGTTTTTTTTTGCTAGTGGTTAGGTTCTATATAGAATAGAATAGTAATGGTCCAACGTCATCAGAGGCTTCGATTAAATTTGATTAAAATCACTCTGATTCTAGTTTCAATTATTAATTACGCGTATAACTGATACGTTTTCCTACCTCGTATCGATATGGCTAGAAGCGTTTGATAGAATTTGCTTCAATTTCAGAAATAATCAAAGCACAACAATATTTGAGAACGATCCTGTTTCACTCAATCACCATTACATTTAATAAGGTAAGATAGTCCGCTGTCAACTAGTACACTTGTAAAAATTAACACGATAGTTCACTGTCTAGCAGTACACATGTAGAAATTAATTACTTAATTCACAAAATACTGATTTTTCTTAATTAGGAAAAAAAATTTTGCTTCTTGAAAACTGTATCTCAAAAAATATTTAAACAAAAAGAGCTCTATTATAGTTCAAATTTTAGAAAAGTTATTCTATGAAGTTTTTCTGTTACAGGTAGGATTAATAATTTGTAGTTCCGAATGAAAAATGTTTTTGATTTTATAGAATAAAATTCACTTCAGAGGTTGTAAAATTTACTTTCTAATGACATTCACTGTATCCTTTGTATAGCCTCTGTAAAAATTAAACTATTTTTAACAGTAAATAAAATATGCATTTATTTTATTTATTAGTTTGATTATGTTCATCTTGTCTATTCTTTTGTTTGTATATATTTTAAGAGAGTTTTGTATTTTATTTTTATTTTTTTTATTATTTTTTTTATTATTTTTTTTATTATTT
>NW_027114358.1:13779-16607 GCF_000696795.3 Halyomorpha halys | reverse complement strand
TTTTTTTTTATTTTAGTATGTATGAGATCATTCATCAATATTACCTATTCCCCACAACTGTGTGGCAGATTGTAATATCTATCAATGAATAAATCTATCAAATAAAAAAAAAAAAGATATGGAGCTATTTTATTTACTTCTTGATATTCCATATTTAACCGAACTAGCCCGAACCAGATATCATTGCTTCCATTACAAACTCCTTAACCACTAGTTTCTAACCTTACTTCCTCTTCCATTCCTGACAATCCTCCGAGGCGCCTGAAGAGAAGATGGCAACGAGACCTGCTAATGTAAAAAGGTTATTAGTGCTACCAATGGGTAGTTTCTTTACTGGCCTGTATCACTCGATTATAACTGAGATCAAATTTACTAAATATATTATTTTGTGTAGTTGTGAATATCAATAAAGATATTTAAATTATTTACTTGATAATTTTAATAATTTTAAAATAAAAAAATTATTTACTTGGAAAAAATGAAAAATTATGTTTTTTTATAACTTCTAGAACAGCCGTCATTTTTTATGCTCCCTTACCATGGTTGACAGAACCATCAATTTAGACTATTAACTATATATAGTTTTAATTAAAGTAATCAAATGGGTTAAATTTTGTTTTCCTTATAGCGTCTTATACTACAAGGTTTTCTTCCTATATCTACTGCACGATAAGAACTTTCCTTTCATACAGCTTTGGAATTTAAAACTGGAAAAGATTCTTGATATTCAAACATCAGAAAAACAATAGGGAATAAACGTAAACGTTTTATGACGCTATTAAAAATTTCTACTGCTCTACGTGTCTCGAACTCTGTTTAAGAATTCACTGTTCTTGCTCCCTCTTCTCTCCTTACTTCTCTTCCTGTATGGCCTTTTTATCTTGTTGGCTCTTTCATATTTCCTTTTAGGTCCATTGAAGACAAATTAATTAATTGAGTTCTGCAAAACTGAAGGAAATAAATTATATGAAATTCATTGATCTGCCTAAAATAAATTCCCTGCGAATTCTTTATTACTTCATGATCTAATATTATGTAAAAAATATATATGTTTACAAACAACATAAAGTTGACGTTAAAATGGCACGAATTATGTTAATAAACATTAAAAACCAAAAAGGAGTGTGGCTTATAAATGGCTGTGATTTTCTTATATTTTTTTTTGTGAATGGAATGCAGATAGAATGGAGGGAAAACCCCAACATCATACTGCTATGAAGCATGGTTTCTATGGGGCAGCGGGAGATTATACATAGTTCTATAACAGTCTTTTAGGGACCAATCCAGAGGTACCTATCTTATTGGCTTACCCGAGTTCATAGGTAGCAAATCGGTCTAGATCACAACGTGAGAAATACGATGCAGGGTCAGTACTACGCTTGGACGGTGTGAAGTACCACCAATAGCCATAGTGAAGTAAGAGCCAGTAAGAAAAAAATTCAGTTATCTCACCCAAATTTTTGATTACTTTAATGAAAACTATGTATAATTAATAGTCAAAATTGATGAGTCTGCCAAGTATAGGTAGGGGGGATAAAAAATGACGGCTGTTTCAAAGCGATAAAAAAAATTAATTTCTCATTCGGAGCTATGTATCTTAAAAAGTAGGAACTACAAAAGAAAACCTAAGATAGTGTCATTTAAAGAAGAGCAAATTTGCTAAAATATGAGCCCTAATAGAGTTATTTAAGTTAAATAGTTTTCGAGATATAGCTTTTTAAAAAGGAACATATCATAAAAATGCTGTATGGGACGTACTGCAAGATCAGTAGTTAGTGAATTTATTTATTTATTTTGAAAAATCTATATTTCCAAAACCATTTGATGTACAGATGTCTATTAGCACTCAAATCAAAGCCAGTTTAATGAGCTATATAATATTTTATGATGTTTACCTTCGTAGGAGTAATAGTTCTCATGAAATTTGCTAAAATAAATTGATTTATAGTCGGACAAATTTTCATTTTCCAAATTTATATTCATATGTGAATATAATAAAAATTACTACCCCCTACGATTTATAAGTGTCATCAACTACTTTAAAATAAGTTAAATTTCCTTTATTTTGAGTGTTAGCAGACATATGTGCGTCTTATGGATCTAGAGATATATTTTTTTCAAACATCAAACATTTTATACGAACAACTAGAAATTAACGATTTGCGAGTTTATTTTGTCAAAAATAGTAAAAATTACTACTCCTACAAAAATAAAAGGTATAATATATTTAACTAGCATTAATTTGAGTGCTGGCAGATATCAGTACGTCCAATGGTTTCTGAAATAAAGTTTTTCATAAATCAAACTTATTGTTAACTATAAATCACATTATTTTAGCAAATATCATAAAAACTATTATTCCTACGAAGGTAAAGGTCATAAACTGCTTTAGTGTTCATTAAACTAGCTTTAAGTTGAGTGCTAAGAGACATTTTTACGTCGAATGGTTATTTGAGATATAGATTTCTCAAAATAGATTCACTAACCACTGATATTTCAGTACAATTTTATGAAATGTTATTAGTTATTATTGTTGTTTTCAATTTTTTTTTTTTTTCTATTCATTTCTTTTGCTAAACTTAACTTATATTTTGCCTTGTTTTCTAATATTATGGTTACAGATTTCATTTGTTACATATAGTTTCTTTCTCTCAATTTTATTTTTCTTTCCATAATTTTAATTTTTAAATTATTAATAAACTAATATATTCATATGTTTTTGCATTAAACAACTTACATTTTTTTTTTATTTCCTTAATTATGTTATTTTATTTAAAAACAATATTTGATCCTTTTTCTCAACTTTATTCTTTTTAAAAACCTTCCAA
>NW_027114358.1:8122-12483 GCF_000696795.3 Halyomorpha halys | reverse complement strand
CTATTAGTTTGGAAGCGGCGTGGCATCTGACATGTACGGGGCTAAATCTACTCAGTGGAAACTTTATCCAGATTGATTATTTCATGTATAGAGTTGGTATCTATTTTGATGATTCCTATAAGGGATTTTCAGTATTCAACACAGCATCTAACGATTCAACTGGTTTTTATTATTTACATTCTTGCTTCAAAACCAAGAAAAATTCATTATGTTCAGATTACAATACATTTTTGAAGAAGAAGACTTAATGTAAGCTTCCATACTCAAGAGCAATAGATATAAGGCCTGTAAATATTCATAGTATCAGATATACATATTATATATAAATAAATAGCAACACAAACAAAAATATTATACACATTAGTAAATTAATAGCGGTATTCATGATGTTGTGTCAAAAGCAAAATGTTAAAAGTATAGCATTGTGCACTTAAATAGCTCTATCAGGGCTCATATTTTAGCAAATTTCCTCTATTTTAAATGATATTCTATTAGATTTTGTAGTGTTATAGGTAGTATTAAAGATATCAAGTTCCAAAAAAAAATTTAATTTTTGTTTACGTTTTGAAATAGCTGCAATTTTTTTATTCCTACTAACTACAATCAGTAGACTCATCAATTTTGACTAGCAATTATACGCAGTTTTCATTAAAATAATAGAAAATTGGGGTGAAATAACTGATTTGTTTTCCAATGGGCTCTCGTACTGGGAGGATAGCTGATATCATTGGTACACAGTGTCAGTTTCATTTATAAGTCCCGTAGGAAATGCAGCAAGTGAAGGACTCGTGCTCCCAGTAAGGGGTAAAGCAATTTTAACTCCATCAGAAATGTAGTAAAAGAAAGACGGTACTCTTTGTGGTATGAAAGCCCAAGGAGTAAATTAAAAAATATTAAAAAGGATCTCAAGCCCTGGGATACCTCTAGCTGTAAATGTCGTAGAGAGGAGGTCGTACTGACTTGGCTCAGAATAAGTCACACGAGACTCACTCACTCCTATCTTATCTCAAAACAAATGCCTCCAAAATGTTAATATCGTAACAATTTGACAATTACGCAAATCTTCGAGAAATGTTCACGTCGCACTTCAAAAGCTTTGGATCGAGCCCAAATATTTCAAGAACCCATAGTCGATGATAAAACAGTAGAATTAGTGTTTCGGTTTTTGAAATCAGAAGGTTTGCTGTCACAAATATAACATCAAACGAATAAAAAATTAAAAATATAACAAATTTAAGCAAAAATAAATAAGAAATTAATGGGCTTGATAACCAATGATTTTTTAAACCACCAAACAGTTGTTTTATCAGCAGAAACATAGTTCATATCCCTTTTGTTTCATCGCTCGGATACTTCCCTTGACATGAAAGCGCTCTTTTGTAAAGCTGTAAAGTTTGTCCTTGTCCCGGTCGGAGTTTCATTAGCAACGGCTGAGGGAGCCACGAGGTAATAAAGGAGACCTGATAGTGTGTGGGATAGACAAATCCAGGCGATTACAGGCGCGAGTGGGGAGCAGCAGCTCGTTACTATTAGTTTACTGAAGGGAGAGGAAAGGGGAGAGACAGGGGGGGGATGGGAGAGACGGGGAGGGAGAGACTGGATGGGAGGGAGTTCCGACGCAGCAGGACAAACAGAGGCTGATATTACTCCCTTCAGCGAAAACTCTATTTCGAAGCATTGATTCAACTCGCCTCGACAGTCCCAATCTCTTATATCTACCTGATAGCAATCCGCTATGGTAATCTCTACTTTCTATTTACAATCAAAGTTAAATTTATCATAAAGTTATAAGCTGGCTTAACCAGGCGATGTCTAAATCCATCTGCTTAGCGATTTTCAACATTCTTGGTGTCAATGTACTGCTTGATTCGTTAATTTTTAATCTAAGATTGAAAATGAAAGATAAATCAAATTCTGTAAATGAATCAAACTATTTCACAAAAAAAAATATATATGTAATCATTAATAGTATAACTTTAATATATAAAAATCAATATTTGATTGTCGGTACTTAATGCATTGCCGTATCACTCATCCGATTGTCATGGGGCTCTTGCTAAATGTTCAAAATGTTCAGAAGTAAATATTACAGATTCTATTACATGATTTCTGATCTACAAAAAAGTTTTTGAATAACACTATGAGGATTTCAATAAAGTAGATTATTCTGTAGATTTAAGAAAAAATTTTTTTTTTTAGGAAACAGCAAAATCATATTTATTGTGAGTGGTTCCCATAGGAAACCCCAAATTTTGCCGATTTTAATAGTTGGAACATTGTTAAACGAAGACCGACAGATATTTTGGCAACAAAATTTAAACTTGACAAATTTTAAATATCTTTTAAAGAGTGGCTATGAAGTTTCCCAACTCACCTATTCAATTATAATTTGAGACATATTCTGAAGGAAAACTTGATTAATGTTACTTTGGCATGAAATCTCATTGGGGCAGACTTTTTCTTTTCATTTACTCCTACTTTCTGGTAGTTTCATATATAAAGAAAGGGGAAGGTTTAGTTATTCTATATGTAACCAACCTACTCTAAACAGAGTGGGTTTTCATTTCATGGAATGGCCACGAAATAAAAGTCAACCCATCCACGATGAATTCATGCCGGCACCGCTGTAAACTCTATATTGCTAAGGTGAGGCCTCAACACTTTTGGCTTCAACGACCTCTAGTTATGGTAGAAGTAGGCTACTTGGTGAAAGGAGAATTCAGGGACTACTAAACTCTGATCACGTTAAACCATATTATCCATATGATGTAATAAATATAGGAGTTGGAATTCTTAAACAAACATTTATTTATATAAAAATAAAATCAGATATAAAAGGTAAATACAAGATTAAAATACTATACAAAAATACTTTTGTTCTGTTCAATCTTTCGCTTTGAACAGCCCTGATGAAGCCCTGCAAAGTGGGGCGAAACGTCGGACATTAAAATAGTTTTAAACTATTTTTTCTTTTTTTGACCATCTTCTTATATTTAAAATACTATAGTTTTCAATTCTATTGAAAGCAAGGTATTATTGGGAACAATTCCTGGTTTATCTGCGGATACAAATTAAATAAAATAAACTCTGTTCAGCAACCTTCACAATTATTCACAATAAATTCCCTTTAGCACTTTCTTTTATATTAGGGATGAAAATTAATACTTTACTTGTCCCTAGCAATACTATTTCACCTTTCACGAATGTAAAACTCTCAGGAGACCTATCTATAGTTCCGGATAACCTACGGCAACCGAAAGGTTGAATTGGAAGGGCTGCCATAATGTAGGCAATACTAGTGCCATGGTCTGCATTGAATTGGGGGATTCCCATCAGAAAGGCACTACCAGCGCCCATTTGGTCAACAGTCAAAACTCACCTTCTCCAGCGATCTCTGTGAAAAGTAACCCGGCTGATGAGATATAACCATCTTCTGCCATAAGCAGTCCATTCTTACTTTTTTGTCTCTCGTCAGACAATCTCAGAAATCTACTATGAGTGAGTAGAACTCCTGGAGTTGTTCCCAGAAGCAGAGAAGAGAGAGGCATAAGAATGTGGAGGAAAGAAGGACCCATGGAGTAAGTCCATCTAGCAATAGTTAACATCCACATCATCATTAACCACCTCAATTTTATATCTACAATTTCCATAGCCCAGTCATTCAAAATTTATAAAACCATCTAATCATAAATGTTTTCTTTCGGCCACCCCTACACCACTTTTAATGTATTAGATAATAGAGATTTATTATCATCTAATCTTGTATTATTTTTCATTTATATGCAGTCTACTCAAATCCAACCAGCCAACCAAAAGTGAAGTGTTCCTGGCATTGAGGTGAAGGCATACTTCATACACCTTATATTTCTCCTACGCCGTGATTATACTTCAGTGCCATATCTGCTACCTGTACCTGTCCTGAGGAATCTTCTCCTTCGGTCACCAAACTAAGAATGTCTCTCCACTCTCACTTCCTCAGCCTTCTAGGCTCACTCAAACTGACATATATTGTGTCCTCTACTTGATCTAAATGTTTTTTGTTTTATTTTTTATTAGGTAATTCATTTCCAACCAAACAAATAAAATGGGCAAAACATAAATGTAACTCAAGAGACATCAACCTATTACGTAAGAAATAACTGTTATTTTCTAAGAATATCTTGACAAAGATATATCGTAAAACAATGTTAACCATCGCTCTTTTGATAACAGGACATTCCAAAAGACGTATATTATGTGTGATTGAGATAAAAAAAATATATTTCACAATTTTTATTTCTAGGAAAGCAGCTACTATTTGTGTTTTAAATCACATATTTTATTATTTGTTTTGTGAGTGTGCGTGGGCGCGTTTGTATTGA
>NW_027114358.1:5180-6922 GCF_000696795.3 Halyomorpha halys | reverse complement strand
AAGTAATTTCCTTTATTTTCAGTGTTAGCAAACATATCTGCGTCTTATGAATCTAGAGATATATTTTTTCAAAAATCCAACATTTTATACGAACAACTAGAAATTAACATTTTGTGAGTTTATTTTGTCAAATATCATAAAAACTTAGACTCCTACAAAGATAAACGTTATAAACTATTTTTTAGTAAATTTAACTAGCTTTAATTTGAGTGCTGACAGACATCAGTACGCCCAATAGTTTCTGAAATAAATTATAAGATATAGAGCTCCAAATGAAATCAGTGTTTTTTTAAGGTTTTGAAACAGACGCCATTTTTTAATCCCTCTATCTATACTTGGCAGACTCGTCAATTTTGACTAGTAATTATACATAGTTTTCATTGAAGTAATAAAAAATTGAGGTGAGATAACTGCCTTTTTTTCTTCCCGACACTTGTACTAACTGTATTCTTTAGGTTGCGCTGCGGCTTATGCAGCATTCCTATAGATGGCGCCTCACAGTGGTGGAAAGTGTAAAAAAAATCCTCCATAATAAAATTTGTCTAATCATGTCGATGATTGTGGTTTCTTATACCCCAATACCTATAAACGAATTCAACGGAATTGGTTCTCCTGTCAAACAATATTTGTGAGCCGTATACCTGATATTTTAGTTTTAAACTATCCAAAAAAAAAATTTCGGCAAAATCAATATTAGCGGAATTTAGCGTAATAATAACAATAATAATTTATTTATTTGTTTATGGGACAAAACCCGCACAAATAGAGTTAGCCTGTAAAATACATGAAATAGATAATCAATTGTAGAAATTTTACAAAATTGATGAGTTAAAGATCGTTTATATAAACTAATAACAAACAATATACCCAAGCTGGGCTATCCACATTCAATATAATAAAACAGTGAAATAATAATCTCACTTCATATTTAATAATATTAAAAAACAAAAACTATTCCTCATATTGGGACCATAGGTGTCCAGCTATGAGCAAAAGGTTTCAGGTTACATATATAAAAACCATTGGACGTACAGATATCTATAGATTACCCACTTACAATGGGCTTGATGCAAGTTATTGAGCGTGGCGCAGGAAGAATAGACCCCCAGAGCCTGGACACAGTAGCAGCCAAAAATCTGCATGGATAATCTCCACAGTATCCAGTAACAGTATTGAGTTTACAAAAAGCATAAAACAACTAATAGTTATAGAATATTAATCTCGTTCCTAGGTTCAGCAGCGCAGAGCCAGCTTGTACATCCTTAGCTTCATTTATTTAGATATTTTTCAGGATTTCAGTAATCTTGACAAAGAGAAGAAGGCCTTGCACTGTTTAGTGCAATAGTGGAGCCGAGGTTTTTAAAGCAGTCTACTTTCGGAAACGATTTGCCACCCACGCAGGGTAGATTTTTTCCTACAAACATGTTTTATGTTCATTTACTTGCTAGCCGAATTTCCTCCGTTTCTCTTATTATAGTCTTCACGAGCCTTTCCAATATATGATATAATAATTTAATAAATAATAATATAATACAAAAATAAATTATTTTGTAGGAAGATACTCCGGGTGGCGGTCAATAAATGTATTAAAAAGTGGGGTTTGTCTATTGTCAGTGAACAATGATCCTTACATTGTATCCTAAACTGTCCAATCCCACATCACCACCCTTGAAGAATGGTGCCAAAACTGGAGGATTAAAATAAATTCCAATAAATCCCACCAAATCACATTTACCCTTCGA
>NW_027114358.1:3518-3877 GCF_000696795.3 Halyomorpha halys | reverse complement strand
AGAAATGTTATTGGAGTTCTATCAGTGGGTAGATTCTCCGCATGTTTTTATCATGTCACTATGTCACCTACAGCAAATTTACTTGTTGTATATATATGTATACAGTTGTAAATATCAATAAATAAATTAGTAAAAAAAAGTGGGGTGAAACGTTGGTTAACAATAATTAGTTTTCTTTTACTATTTTGATAACTTTATTGACCACCACCCGGACAAACTACTTCATTCGCTCAACTATCTTCTTCTAAAAAAATTGATTACATGTATTACTTACTACAACAACAATTACTACTACCACTACCTAGTTCTTCTATTGATCTTATGCCCCCTCCTTAACACAGAGTGTCAAGTTATTTATA
>NW_027114358.1:480-894 GCF_000696795.3 Halyomorpha halys | reverse complement strand
AAATTAAAGTTATTGAAAAAACTAGAAATAAAATATAATTAATTAATGAAATATGTAAGTTCTAAGGATTCGGATTCGAATCTGGCTGTGATAGATTAATGTCTGTTTCACTGTAGCCGTGGGGTCAACACTGTGTGTCTGGGAGCCCTGTGGTGTCCACCCAACCTCATAACGTGGGTACCTTTAATTGGGTAAAATCTGGCGGTGGAGCGTGATTTTTACCAAATCACCTCCTTTCACAATCATTGGTCTAGTAACAGTACTTGCTTACAAAGTACTCCGCCCCTGACCCTTCGTGAGTTTTAGCAGTACAGATTTAATTTTAATTTAAATATGTAAGTTAAATACTAAAATGAAAGAAATAAAATAAAATATTAGTAATCAGTAAATATGAAAAAAATAAGATGTGGTTAG
>NW_027114358.1:0-407 GCF_000696795.3 Halyomorpha halys | reverse complement strand
TATATGAGGTTATGGTTATGAGTGCGGTCAGTGAAGGACACAAGTGAGTAAAACTCATTTTATTAGCGCTAACGTTTCAGCCAGAATTTCAAGGCCTCATCAGAGCTAAGAACAAAAAACAAGATAACAACCATAATGAATAAAAAGAATTACAGAATGACTCAAAAATAAGAAAATAACTAAAATTGTAAATGCAAATATAGCGTTGACAGATATGTATAGTGTAGTCTACTGGTATTCGGTGGGGGGAAAAAGTCCGGTAAGTAGGCTTAGTGGTCCTTCTGCCAACACCTGACTGCTACCTGAGTTGCTGCCGCGTACTAGGTAGAATGTACCTACCTGAAACATTCATTCCTCGGGACCGCCGAAAAATTAATGTTAACTGCTCCAGGAATCGAACCCACAAC
>NW_027114357.1:3192-3614 GCF_000696795.3 Halyomorpha halys | reverse complement strand
ATGCCAATGACACATGTCTATTGTCAGTGAACAATGATCCTTACATTGTATCCCAAACCCTCCAATCCCACATCACCACCCATGAAGAATGGTGCAAAAACAGGAGGATTAAAATAAATTCCAATAAATCCCACCAAATAACATTTACCCTTCGACGTAAACCCATGACCTCGTGCCCTACTGTATCCTTTAATAATACCCCACTTATTCCTGTCGAACAGATCCGTTACTTAGGACTACATCTCGACAAACGACTGACATGGAATCATTATGCAATACTCAAAAGATAAGAAACTGCTCGTCGATTCCGACTATTGCAACATTTACTAGACAAACGGTCTAAATTGCCAATCCATTACAAAAGACTGATCTACATGATATATAAGGCCTATCTGGACATACGGAGTTGAGCTTTGGGGCTC
>NW_027114357.1:0-977 GCF_000696795.3 Halyomorpha halys | reverse complement strand
TTCACATATCCTACTACGCTCTTATATACACGGATTCTGTCAAAGAGTTTCTAGTTTAGTCTGCTTTGGTCCGTTCTCATCATGTGCCCGTAGAACCTCAGTCTTCTGATTCTTATTTAGGTTTCCAGGTCTTTTATCTCCCTGTTGCCTTCCTGTGTTTTCTTGGGCCCATAGATTCTCCTCAGGATCCTTCTCTCTATTTTCATTAATTTTTCCAGGCTAGGGAAACATGTTTCCATTCCGTATAAAATTACTGGTTTTATGACCGTATTGTAATGTATTATTTTTGCGATAGACGATAAGTTCTTCTTATTGTAAATATTACCTTTTGCGAAGCTCAGCCTTTTCAACTTGATAATTTTCTCCTTTATGATCTCTTTCTCCTAACCGTTATTGCATACTATCTCTCCCATATATTTAAATTTCCTTGTAACTCTTATCCGTCATATTTCGTCTATATTACTTTTTGCCGTAGTTTGTTTCCGTCGTCATAAAATCTGTCTTTTCGTATGAGACTTTTAGTATTTATATTTGTTCTCAATTTATTAATGTTTCCTTAGTATTTATTTATTCTCATTCCACTTCCTTAGTTTTCCCTGAGAAACGGAAGTGTTTACGTTTTTTGTTTTTTATTTTTGTTTTTTATTTTTCTTATATATTTTTACGTGTGATTACGCCTCTCGTTCATCTTATCATATATATCATGTTATTTCTTTCTAGTATGTTATTTATTTCGTAAAACAGAAATAGTACAGTCCACAGTAAATAGTAAAAAAAAGAATGGAAGACATAATTTGCAATCTAGAAGCTTATCTGTTCTTGCTGTTGAAACAGCAGTAGCTGTGTTGAGATTTGTCATTAAAAAAGAAATACAAATGTTTCAATGGGTGAAATTGGAGCAACCTGATGTATTTAGGCAGCATAGATAAATAAAGTATTTCTCTCTCTCTCTCTCTCTCTCTCTCTCTCTCTCTCTC
>NW_027114356.1:0-1127 GCF_000696795.3 Halyomorpha halys | reverse complement strand
GAGTGGGTAGAGAGTTTATAATGGAAGGAGTGATATGTAGTGTTATTAAAGGATTTGATTTGATGGGATTTGTTGGAATTTATCTTAAACCTCCAATTACGACACCAATCTTCGAGGGCTGTAATATGGGATTGGAGATTTTGGGATACAATTAATGGGTTAAATAATTTGAAGTAAAGTTTAAATAATTTATCTTTTAGATTGTCCTTGAGGATGGCCGAATTGGCCGAAGCTTTGAACTGTTGATGATATAATAAAGAATGTTGATACTTAACATGGGCACCAAATAATTGTTTTAAACAATAAATACCAATCTCAAAAAATTGAAAAGATCGTATATAAATTAAATTTTACAATTAAAAGATATAATTTAATGAGATAAGATTGTAAGCACCGACATGAAATAATTAACACTTGGTGTAATAACAGTTAAAGTGATTCCGTTCTAGGTTGAAGCAATTCGCTATAATAGAGGAGCTTAGGGCATAATGAGAACCTGTAATGAAGAAACTAATAATGATGTTAATTACAAGATGGGTTAATTGGAACAGACGTTATAGTACAGTTCAAAACAAGTAATATTACAGAATTTATTGAATAATATTGTAATAACTATTAACCTAACGTTCTGGGGATAACGGTTGCCTTAAGGAGAAAATACTACAATTTGGAGCATTAGGTTTCTCAAAGAATAACCTTGATTATTCCAGTATATGAAATGGATTCAATTTAAAAAACAAAATATGGTTTGTTTTAGTTGATATTAACTTACAAATCTCTAGTTTTTTAATTTATTAAATTATTTTTCGTAAAATCCTCAATGCTCCTTACTATATCACAAATAAAATCATATAAACTCCCTAACCACTCAAACCCCCTAGTTTCTAACCTTGCATCCTCTTACATTCCTGACAATCCTCCGAGGCGCCTGAAAAGAAGATGGCCACGAGACCAGCTAATGTAAAATGTTATTAGAGTGCTACCAATGGGTAGTTTCTCTACACGCCTGTAACACTCCAATTTAACTTAGATATATTCCATTCATCTATACACACGGTCAATCAATAATCTTCCAGTTTGTTAATAGACGTATCGAAAAGAAAATCGAAAGCATCAACGGTTGAAAA
>NW_027114355.1:14243-15703 GCF_000696795.3 Halyomorpha halys | reverse complement strand
CAAATGACCATATGTACCTGTATTTGTTTTCTTAACTTTTTTTATAACACTATATTACAATCTGTATTAGTAATGAATGTGTGCAATAGATATTGTTGGATACTTATTTTTATAATATTTGTACCATATTGTTTAATTTTCATTATTATATTAAATCACTAATTGTAAATTTGCAGCTTTATTATTTACTTCAAAATTCTTTCAGTTATTTTTTTATTATTTTTGATTTTTTTTAAAAATAATTATCATGTTATTATCATTGTGGTAGTTATGAATTAAAATATTAATTGTCTCACTTTAGACCTACTGATATTGCACTTATCTATCTTAAAAATTGTATAGCCTCCATAAAACCATAATTGTAATTTTTTAAAAATAGATTATAAATGAGGTTACGTAGTCAGGAATACAACGTCAATAGTCAGAAATGTAAAAATTTTAATTTTGCTTGGTAATGAAAAAATGAACCCCAATTTACATTACTACTTTTGAAATACATTCAATAAAAATAGATGTAAAAGTTGTTTTTTTATAAGGGAATTTAGCGATTTGTTAGTTATATGCGAAATTATTTTTAAAAAATAAAATTTTTCATTTTTTATCTTATTTTCTCTTTATAACTTTCTTCAGAAATGTCTTTATAAGTGATTGATATTGCCGATTCTTCCGAGAATAAAACTCCGTAAACGTGAACGAGGCATTTGACCCTCTTCGGAAATACTTTCTTTTGACGCGTAAAATTATCACCATCCCGAAAGAGGAAATGAATTTAATTCCTGTTTCCTTTTGGTAGAATACCGAGTATAATGACGGTACATTATTTGCCGGAGCAGAGGGTCCGGATTTTTCTTATCTAGGCGCCATTTATTAGGGCCCAAAGTGCAGACGTGATAGCGACATAACGTGTTCGGGGGCAATTTCTCCCTCCTTAATAATAAGCAGTTCTCGTGTCCGCTTCTCTTTGTGGGCCTTTTTCTTCCCTTTGTACGAATCATCATCAGCTATTTTTCTTAATTAATTTAAGATTTCTTCTGGGGTAGATGGTTAAGGGAAAAGGTATTTTATCCCCTATACCATTCTGCGGATGGGAGGTCGTTCATCTTTAGTATAGTCCTATTGTAAATTAGAAATACATTTGAAAAGGCCCCTTCGGTCCTGACTATATAGTTCTGATCACGCTAGAATTTTCCAAATCATTGATCGGTTATAAATTGAGTTGACTTAAGGACAAATAATCTATATAATAAAATCCGGATGTACGACGATGATGATTCAAGATTAATATTTGTATGTAATATGGATTTCTGTTGTGCTGGTCCAGCAGAGCCTCTGCCCCATGTTCTTTTTTAACCTGAGTGTTATATTGCCAAATCTACGACTTAACTTTTATTTTACCAATAACTTTAAAAATGGAGAGCATTAATAAATAATAAAATGAAAGATAAAGAATTTTTTTGAAA
>NW_027114355.1:5981-14193 GCF_000696795.3 Halyomorpha halys | reverse complement strand
AGCTTTATTATTTACTTCAAAATTCTTTCAGTTATTTTTTTATTATTTTTGATTTTTTTTAAAAATAATTATCATGTTATTATCATTGTGGTAGTTATGAATTAAAATATTAATTGTCTCACTTTAGACCTACTGATATTGCACTTATCTATCTTAAAAATTGTATAGCCTCCATAAAACCATAATTGTAATTTTTTAAAAATAGATTATAAATGAGGTTACGTAGTCAGGAATACAACGTCAATAGTCAGAAATGTAAAAATTTTAATTTTGCTTGGTAATGAAAAAATGAACCCCAATTTACATTACTACTTTTGAAATACATTCAATAAAAATAGATGTAAAAGTTGTTTTTTTATAAGGGAATTTAGCGATTTGTTAGTTATATGCGAAATTATTTTTAAAAAATAAAATTTTTCATTTTTTATCTTATTTTCTCTTTATAACTTTCTTCAGAAATGTCTTTATAAGTGATTGATATTGCCGATTCTTCCGAGAATAAAACTCCGTAAACGTGAACGAGGCATTTGACCCTCTTCGGAAATACTTTCTTTTGACGCGTAAAATTATCACCATCCCGAAAGAGGAAATGAATTTAATTCCTGTTTCCTTTTGGTAGAATACCGAGTATAATGACGGTACATTATTTGCCGGAGCAGAGGGTCCGGATTTTTCTTATCTAGGCGCCATTTATTAGGGCCCAAAGTGCAGACGTGATAGCGACATAACGTGTTCGGGGGCAATTTCTCCCTCCTTAATAATAAGCAGTTCTCGTGTCCGCTTCTCTTTGTGGGCCTTTTTCTTCCCTTTGTACGAATCATCATCAGCTATTTTTCTTAATTAATTTAAGATTTCTTCTGGGGTAGATGGTTAAGGGAAAAGGTATTTTATCCCCTATACCATTCTGCGGATGCGAGGTCGTTCATCTTTAGTATAGTCCTATTGTAAATTAGATATACATTTGAAAAGGCCCCTTCGGTCCTGACTATATAGTTCTGATCACGCTAGAATTTTCCAAATCATTGATCGGTTATAAATTGAGTTGACTTAAGGACAAATAATCTATATAATAAAATCCGTATGTACGACGATGATGATTCAAGATTAATATTAGTATGTAATATGGATTTCTGTTGTGCTGGTCCAGCAGAGCCTCTGCCCCATGTCCTTGTTTAAGCTGAGTGTTATATTGCCAAATCTACGACTTAACTTTTATTTTACCAATAACTTTAAAAATGGAGAGCATTAATAAATAATAAAATGAAAGATAAAGAATTTTTTTGAAAGAGAGCAAAACCGAAGGAGCTAAAAATCGTTTTTAATACGGGACACCACAATAGTAAGTAACATAATTACTAAGTTGCATAAATAATCAAAAAAAGGTAAACAAAACCGAAATAAAGCAACAAACACAGTTTTCAATAAAAAAAAAAAAAATCATTTTTGCAATTTTATTAGTATTATTAGTACATAAAAAATTCTATTGTTTAACTTTATAAATATATTAAAATTAAATTTGTATCGCTACAATCCATGAAGGGGTAGAGGTGCCAATTGTGCAATTGGAGGACAATACTTTATAATGTTGTATTGTTACTATACGAATGTTTGTGCAAGGAGGTGATTTGATCACAATCACGCTCGACCGCCGGATTTTTACCCACTTAAGGATAACCAGTCATAACCCCGGGTGGACCCCAAAAGGCTTCCAAATCCCTAGGACTGCCTCACGGCAACAGTGAAGCAGATAAAAATTATCTCCCACAGTTGTATTCAAACCCGAGTCCTTGATGTTAATAGCACAGTGCCTTGCCATTGAGGTACCCAACATCGGGTGTATAACTGTTGAATTAGCTTTATAAAATTTAAAAATATTAAGTTGCTAAATTAAACATAGCCGAAATTAAATTATTTTTTAATTATTAACAGATTAAGATTAACTTAAAACGCTTCATGTTATGTTCCTTTAAAGGTAGCAATAAACATGAAGCACTGAAGATCCTGTGTTGCTATCCTTAACAGTCAACAATACAAAAAGACGAAGACTACTAAAATCATAAATAAGACGTGATATGTTTGTAGCAGTTTTGATTAATTAACGGAATTCTGCTGGAGTTATGATTAAAGACCTGTTTTGGGCTACATCAAGCAAAGTAATTTTATTAGTTGTAAGCATTATAAAAATATACTTGTGGTCCTCTTTAGGGTGAAGAAGACCTTCAAAAATCTATCAGGCAGTGATGATAAAGTAGTCCCTCTTATACTAATAAGAAAATTCTTCAATATTTTCCAAGTGAGTATAAGAAAATCTCAACGAAGATTTTTATGAGCGGCTATAAAAGACGAAGGACAAACCCTAATAAGGTTAATATCTTTAATTAGAATGCCAATATTTTTATTAATTAAAAAAAATTGGATACTGGAAGCTTTATTACTTTGCATACGCAAATACAAAGAAAGCCATTGATTATTTTATTATGTTCATGAATTCTAGATACCTAAGAACAAAAAATATATTAAATACAAATACTTTAAACCTCTTAATACGCCCATGCGCACAGCTTTATAAAAATCCGTTTGCCCGGAATAATTTTCGCTCAACGCGTAATTTGAAAAAAGATATGTTCTGAGATATACCTGATATAAATGAAATTTATTTTAAAAAAGACAGAAAAATACATTTGGAAGGCTCAAGAGCTTGGGAACCAGATTATGTTTATGTATTTAGGATCATTGACATTGTAATAAGTTGTTTTTATAAAGTATAATATAAAATAATAATAAAGTTAATATAAAAATATAATAAAGTATAATAAAAATCACATTATTTAGTAGGTCCACATATATAGATACTTCAAGATAATACTATATAATAATGCTTCAAGCTCCAAGAATTTCAAAGCTTAACTCCGCAATTCTATAAATCCAACTAATGTCACCATGAAATGAATGCGAACTAGATATCTGTTTAATATATAATAATAAAATTTACTAAACATATTAGAACTGATAACGAAGTACCACTACGTAATGGAAAATATGTATATGATGACAAGTACGAAAGAACCAATGGAAATCTTTCATAGCGATTAATGGTAACTCAAGATGGTACTGAAAACTAGAAGTATTTTGGGTAACTTTTAGCCTAAAATCAATTCAAGTATCAGTTTTATTAATTTTATATTTTTTTCTAGAAGAAATATTAGAATAGCAATACTTTGTATTGTCATTGTAAATTATTTTTTAAACATGATAGAAAACATCATAGGGTTTTAAGGGATATGGAAAGACCATTACTAAGATTAGCATTAAATAAAAAATTAGATTTTTCTAACCGTTTCCTTTGAGTGACATTTACCATTTTTCAAAAGCAGAAACGATAAACTGAACGAAATTTCATTCTCTTGTTCAATGCACAAACGTTTACTGTAACCGGTTACCCTATTAATTTCTTTTGTTACATATTCCTTTTAGTCAGATGTAGTCCTTTGTAGATACAATGGAGCAGGAAAATTGTATACGTATCGGTAGGCAACATATAAAAAGTCTGTAAGTGAATAAATTAATCTAGAAACTCTTTGATCACAGACCCATTAATTGGAAGTTAAAAATGAATTTCAAAGTATCCTCAAATAAAGTCATTATAAATGTGAACTACCATTATGTTTGCCCACTCAGGCAAAACATCACAAAGGGTTGTAGATGATAATTATGTAAGTGAAAGGGTTGTTTCCAGAGATGTGACATACTAAATTGAAGGACGTATGCCCTACTTCCTTTGTTCTATTAAATTTTTGTGAAATAGAGGTTTCTTCTTTTCACGAAAATTATAATTAAAAATATACAAATTTTGTATCATTTAAGTGGTTTGTCGCTATGGAATTTCTATATATATTTTTTTTTTAATATGTGAAGGTAGAAAAGTATACAATGGAAGTTAGGGCAATACAAAAAAAAAAAAAGACATGGACTTATACGGAAATTTTATTAGGTTACTAAATGAATTGTTTTTATTAATTTATTTATTCATACTCAAATAAACAAAAAAAAATATACACGTTTTTTTTATTTGAGCAACATGTTCAAAACCTCAAAAATGAATTTTCTATTTAAATTAAGATTTTTTTTTTCTTTCATATTCTAAAAATATGAAGTTTTTCGGTAATAATTAATAAGAGACAATAAACAAAGAGGGTAATTTAATCTTGATCTCGACCAAAGTACCTCCTTACACAACTATAGGTCAAGAAATATTGCTTAAGTACAAAGTATTGAATTTATTATCTTCCATGGATTGTTGTGGTACTGTCTTTTTTTTCTATTTCTATTCTATATATCTATATTATATATATCTATTTCTATTCTTTTCTTTTCTATTCTATTTTCTCGAATGTCTGTTAGATGTCTTCAGTTTTGGTGAGAGAGTAAAGTAGAATATACAATATGTGTAATTCACTACGTTTTTCAAATAAGTTATTTTCTCATCCGTATCTAAGTTAATGAAATTGTACCCTCACAATCATGATCTTATTCTTTCGCAGTCAGTGTTCACTCAAATCACCCATTTGCATACTATTCAAAAAAAAAAAAAAATTAAATAAATAATAACTAAAAAATAATAATATTGGGTTATAGGGTTGGTTTTTTCATTAGAAATGAACCTAAGATTATCTTCCTTTTTTCAGGTAATATAGGTTGTACATTCAATTGTGTAATAAAAAATTCTCTGATTTGATCTTTTTTAAAAAATGCCAGATATCATCACTAAGATTACGATCTTATTTCTAAAGACTAGTTTTTTTAGGAAGTTTTTTTTCCTTTTAATTTGATTTCATGATCACAAGTTTCTTTTTATTATTAATTCAATATGTTAAACTGTATGTATGTTGACTTTTAAATTTTCAATGAGAAAGCCTCAGTTCACCTGGCGTAATGGTTAATAGTTGTGGTGTTATAAATGTTACGTATTTTTTTTTTATTGATGAAATATTATACCTGATTTTAAAAAATGATATCGAATATGGTTTTGATACTGTATCTATGATAATATATCTTTGTTATTGTGTTAAGACGGCCTTGGCGACTGCCCAGCGGGCTGTATATAGAGCAGCATATGGTCTGTATGGCGCATGTAAAGCCGACACTACAATGGTACAACATGTTTTCTCTGATTTATAGTGGAACCCATCCTCTGCCCCAATGTTCAACGCTTGTTTTACCAAATTAATTCCCCACTCAGCTTGTTTACACGATAAACTACTGAAAATTCATTCCGGCTGATAGAGGGTTGTTCGAAATTGTTGAAGTGTTTTTGTCTCCTTCAGTTTTGAAATGAATATTTTTCCGGGAAATTATTTCGATTTTGAGGCAGAATCGTTGATATATTTTTCGAGAATTTATCAGGTCATATTTGTGAATTTGAATAATCGATATCCATTTATAGAATTGATTTTTCTTGAATTTACATTACTGAACAAAGTGAAAAGATCATGTTTTGAGAATATTTGATAAGTTATGGGACTGATAAAATACTTTTTATGTCAAACTTTTATAAAACAATATTAAATGAAATAATACTATTTTATATAAACATGAAAAAAGTATATAAAATTGTTTTTTAACAGTTGAGTTAAATTTACTTTCATTCAGAGATGATACTAAAAATTAATCCAAGTCTTCATCTTTGTTAAATACCATGATTTTATTAAATAACAAAAATGACTGAAATCGACTAATAGATTTTATTATATAATAAAATTATTATTTATAATGGACCCATTTAATTTAAAACGATAAAAAGAAAGGTTAAAAACCATAATATCCTATTTTTTTATTATATATCAAAACAGTAAATGTAGAAAAAGAAGTACATTATATTGCAAATATGCAAATACCATCTCGGGATAGTTTAAACAAAAACAGACTAGTAATGATCTTAAAATTATAAAAAATAGATGTACCTAATTATGAAGTAATTAATAATTATAAAATACGTAGCAAGTTGAAAATTCTGAACATTTTTCAGCTTGGATATAATTGAAATAAATTCGAGAAAGATGGGATGATTATTAGTTATTGTTTATTTCCAAGTGTTGTTTTTAGTTTGAAAGTCGACTAAAAAATATGTGCTACAAAAAAAAGTTTATAAAACTGGAGGCTCTTTTTTTTAATATCTTATAAATCTTTTTTCAGTTTTTATTAGTTACGATTTTCTTTTTAAACTTTAGAAGTTTCTTATCTTGTATTGATAATATAAAAATACTAAATCGTTAAAATAATTTAATACTGAAACCAATATCTCAGATATTATATTTTGATATTATTCGATTTCAGTACTAGTAATTTTTTTTAAATTATTTTAATTCAGTATAAAATTTTATAAATATAAAATATAATTTTAAAATGTAGAGAAAAACCTTAATATATCTTTTTTTTAGTAAATTTCGTGATAAAAAAAATTAATTAATTTCAAATTATTTTACAAGGAACACTCGTAAACTATATTAAAACCATATAATCAATTTACTGAATAAAATTAATTAAAAATTAATATAGAATTATTCTAAATTCAAGAAATTATTATTAGTTCGATTAAATTATTAACTCAGTACTGATTCAACCCAAGTTTAACGGTGCAATACTTTGTAAAGAAAGACAATTACTAGACCAACGGTTATGTAAGAAGATGGTTTGGTCAGAATCACGCTCAATACCTAGATTTTTACCTAATTAAGGGTACCTACTTTATGAGGCTGGGTAGACCCCTAAAGGTTCAATGTAAATTCAGTAAATAAATATCAACCACAGCCGAATCAGAACCCAGGCCTTAGGAGTTAGAAGCACATTGTCTTACCGATGAGCTACCCATTTCCATATTAGTTTTATTAAAAACTAAATTACATATTATTCATTTCACAATGATTGTAGTAATTTTTATAACAGTAAATTTTAGTTACCAATAAAAGTAATTTTTCATAGAATAATATTAATTTATAACTTGGTATTTTTAGAGGTTACTTTCACTAGATTTTTATTTATTATAGTTTCAAGTTTATTAGTCATTGGTCATTGGTTTTATCCCTAGCATGAAACAATAATTTAAAAAATATATTTTGATAAAACCTCTTTTGTTTTATCTAGGATTCTTGCATTATTGATTATATTAATTTATGTATATTCTGTAATTTAGGTTAATATGAAGATCAACTTTATTAATAAAGAAATTCTCTTTTTAGTACAACAAAGATGTACAATAGAGCAACATTTTGTTGGATGGGACTTATGACTGTATTTTCCAACCATATTAAAATATTTTGAAACATTTTTTTGAAATATTTTTTCATAAGTATTTAGGTGGAATATATTAAAAGGAATTATTTTTTGATTATCAGGTTGGAATTTAAATGGGGAACAGCCCGAAACATTGTAGTTGTCGAACAAAATAATGAATTTAATCAATTTATCTATTAATTAATATCACTTTATGTGCATTTTGCGAAAATTATCGTTTTTGGACGAAACACCTGATCTAAAGAATTATAAAGTATTCTGAAAACTTTCCAGAAATAATAAACACGAAATATTTTTATTTTTAACTCTTATACATTTGAACATTTCACTCCCCTGTCGTTACACAAGGGCACCTGACTACAATATTTTTATTTTTATTAAATCGACATTATATCCATAAAATCTTTTTTCTTAAATTAAAAAGTAAATCAGTTATTGGTTTTAAATTTTATTAACACTTTAGGTAAAATTTTGTACCCAAATTTTTGTTGTTCTCAAATACAAACTTTTTCGGGTTTCCAAATCCTTTATGGAACCTGAGGATTATCATCGTTAGTACCACTTAGAACCTAGCTTGACAGCATATTTCATAGTTATTAACTCAATACAATTTATTTTTAGGCAATGAACTTTATGTTGACAGGAGTGTTTGGTATGGATATCAATAGAATTTACATTGCATTTAGTCATGGATGAAGTTTGTCGCGTATGGAACACTTCGTGAGCTGCTGTTCCTGTCAAAAGACAAAATCACATTCAGAGATTTCAAAGCTGAGATTACTGAACGGAATTAGGCTGTTCATAATACATCGTCAACCGAATCAGAGTCTGCGGGATCCACTTGTTGCCTTACCCCTGTCGCACTGCTAACAGTCTGTCACTAATACGTTATTTTCCACATAAACAAACCTGCACACTTCAC
>NW_027114355.1:4552-5931 GCF_000696795.3 Halyomorpha halys | reverse complement strand
TTCTGTCATTTATTGACTTGCAGAGGGGATGAAGCTAATCGATATGTTTCTTCATATATTTTGCCGTTGACATCTACTGCATTATTCTTCTTCCAGTCACATTTTTGTTTAAAATAACCAAACTCTATATTTTTTAAAATGGTATTATTAGTTGATAGGCAAATGTTTTATATAATAATAATGTGAACCCCTACGACCTATGAAGGATCATGGGTTCAGTACATTGTAAGGTAGCACTGTACTGTTTTTAGAACAACGATTATGCAAGGAGATTATTATTTCAAGATCACCATAATCCCTAGATTTTTCCCTAATAAAAGTGACCACTCTATGAGGCTAGGTGGACCTCAGGATGGGTCCAGAACCCCTTCGCCTCGTTTTATTTTCAAATTCCGTTTTCCTAAAAATAGGGTGAAAACCACATTTATGTAATAGAAAACACTTTTTGTAATGTGTATATATATTATTATTTTTTTTTATTGTATAATATTACATTTTTTTCATATTTATAGACAATGATAATAGGGATCATAGAGCTCATTCATACCAGATTTACAATTATATAAATTAAAATATAACAATGTAAAAAATAGAAGAAAAAAGTAAAAAAAAAAAGTATAAGAATACCAATTTTAAACATATATAAATATACAAATAAATTGAACTTAAAGACTATAACCTCTCGAACACAATCTGTCCTCTGCAATCCATTCAACCTTTAAAACGGTATCACTAAAAAGGTCATAAATATAATACAAAGTATTACACTATAGATGTTCATTTACAATATGCACACTTCACACCAACTTGATGTGTATAGTTCATTGTATATCTTGCATATGATCTAAGAGTTGATCGAAAAATTCATAACATATATTCATAATGAGTATGAGTAAAAACGAATATAAATTAAAATGAAATAAAAACTGTAAAAAAAAAAAAAGTTGATAGATCTCGTAATTACATACAATGGCATATATATTTATATACATCATTTACCAAATCACATTAAAAAACTTGCAAAGAAAATGTTGCACAAAGGAAAAGCACAACTTAAAAATGTATTACTGGTATATATGTATTATATAGATTTTATACTTCCATCCTCCATGGTAGTCTTACTTGTTTGACTTTTCAAACTGGTAATTATAGCGAGTAGGTTGGTCAATGTAAGACGTGTCACAATCTCACAGGAGGAGATCATAACACAAAAAAACAGGCAATCCTTCCCCGCCGGACCCGCCCTGCTAAGACCCCCGGAGAGCGACGGTCCTATATCACTTTTAAAATATAAACTTAAAACGGGGATAGGATACCTTAACCCTAGCAGCACCAAGGGGGGGGCTGAGCTACCCATTTCCATATTAGTTTTATTAAAA
>NW_027114355.1:0-3411 GCF_000696795.3 Halyomorpha halys | reverse complement strand
AAATAAATAAAAAAAAAAAAAAACTAATATCAAGATAAATCACAAATTAGTGAAAATTGAAAGTCCTAAACTTTTAATTTTAATTGTTAAGTTAACAATATTATTGTTAACTTTATGTACTTGATTTTTTTTTCATTATCACATGGTTTTTGCTGCTAAGTTATTTTTCAACTGCTTTTTTACGAGTAACTTTTGATTATACCAAATGATCTTTTTCGAAATTAAATTGATTTTAAATAATCTTTTTTTTTTACTTCAGTCTAATGGGGATGTTCTATCCTCCTGTCATAATAATATTTTAAATAAAAATTAATGTGCTTTCAACCGAATCAAACTGTTCCTTTTTTAAATTGTATCAGGATCATGATATGATGATATTGAGAAGCATCTCTTCGTTTTAATTATATTTTTTTATTGGACTTGATTTACTTTATCACAATATTTGTCTTTTAATAATTTTAATAGTGTTGATATCTCTAAATAAATGTACATGTGAGTGTTGTTGGAATTGGCGTAAATTTTAAAGAAATAATAGAATAAATTTTCAAGAATCTGATAACTGAAAGATATTTTTGCTGTAATTTCATTTTAATAAGTAATGCAATATTTCTTAGAATCATTAGAATCACTGTTGATATTTTAATGCTTGAAGTATTGAAACTTCAAAATTTTTGTTTACGACTATAAATCATAATTAAACATTTGTTGTAAAAATCATAGTGGCTGGAATTATTTATTAATTATTACGATGGATTCTGACCATTCCAGGAATGATAGCAAAGGAACAAAAAGGAGATCAGCAATTGTAACAAACCGAAAAGGAATGCGTTAATGGAGAATTTAAAAGAATTGCGAGAACTGCATTCGGTAAATATAATTTATATCATATCATTGTGGTGAATAAGGCGGGTCTTAGCAATCAACGGATCCCTAAAATGTTAGTAAACAATGAGCCGACTGGAATAAGTCCTAGAGGCAGACCGAAACTTGGGAGGGTATTGAGATTTGGAAAGACATCACTGGACAGATGCTTGCTGACAATTGCTGGAATCGGCATCGAACCTTTCGGTTCCCTAAGCCTTACTATTATGATAATAACAAAGGCTGACATTCGAGAAAAAGCTACGTTTTTCCCCATGTAGTTTTAATTATTATTTGTAATTTTGTAGCTAATGGTTAATATTTAAACATTTTCTACGTAGTAATTAACGAGCTTTATAAAGTATTTAATGACTTCTCCGAGCTCTTACATTTTCCAATACTTCCAACCCTTCAAAGGTTACCCCTATGTGGTCCTACCCCACCAATGCCGTGCCCACCTCTCTGCCTCCCCCTTAACTAGGGTACGGCTGAGCTACCCTTATTTTCCAGAGATAGTGACCTCACCATATCGGGGAATTGCTCCTTTTTTCCGAGTCAAGGATCAGAGACTGAGGGCGCTTTTCCTCCTCCGTCTTTTTCACCTGATTTAAACTTAAGTCTTTCTTCTCTGAAAAAGGGAGGAGGGACGTTCCTTTGATCTACGGGGATTTGTGGCCTTCCTTGAAAGACCCAAGTTCACTTAGCAAGAGTCGATAAGTGATCCTGAAACAGTCACAAAAGGGAAAATACAAAATAAAAAAAAAAGGAAGCGTCCTTTCGACAAGGGGCAAATTCCCTCTGGCAGGAGAAATGAATCTATTATCTACTGTATATAAAAAATTCATATTGAACAATTCTAGTTAGAAGAATTTTCATATAATCATAAAAAATAATGAATTATTTTATAGAAGAATAAATTCTTGATATTTGGTAAATACATAGCTAGATTGCGTAATAAGTAGACATTATCCAAGTTTCAGAACATAATACACAAAATAGACGATTATTTTGGAACCAACTTGGAATATATAGGAGGAAACATCCTGTAGGCCAGAAATCACTTTATATTTCCTATAATGAGTGTACAATCAATATTTAAATTCAGTAATCAAATGGATTCATTTTGTTCCTTACAAGTTAATACTGAATATCCTATGAAATATTTATTGGCTCCCCTTGAATTTCAATCACTCAAAGAGAGCTCTTGCCTAGATTCAATTTTACCTGATAGTTTTATTCTAGATAGCGAATGTTATTAAATTTTACTTACAAATATTTACTATTCACTCAAAACTTAATCTCTTTGCTTCTACACCAATTATTCATTTATATATAATCTTCTCACTTCTATGGGTCTGGTTTCATTGTTTAAATAAAATAATTTGACAAAGTCTCAAACATTCTTTATAATTACTTTTATACCCTACATTTCGGCCAACCTGGCCATCTTCAAGGCAATCATTTATATAAATTTACACCTCACATCCTACAATTAACAACTTTTTGTAGGCTATTCTGCCCAGGTCAATTGATTTAGTCAAATCAACCTATTTGGTCACTTTTCCATTAAATTTTATTACTTTTAATTACAGATTAACTCATCACATAAAATTATTAAATTAATCTGTAATTAAAAGTTTTAAAATTTAATGGGACATTGACAATATAGGTTGATATAACTAAATTTATTGAAGTGGACAGAATAGCTGGCACAAATTTTTTAATTGTTGGATGTGCGGTGTAAATTAATGTATACGATTGTCCTTAGTTCAGGTCAGGTTGGCTGAAAGGTTAGATATTTAAAGTATGTTCAAGACACAAGTATGTTTGAAACATTAAAGAATGTTTGAGACTTAACTTGGATATAAATTAGTTTATTTAAACTATGAATTATTATTAATGTGTCAACTAGGATTATGTTTGTACTGCTTATGAGTTTCAATTTTTATACATTTTCTAAAAAGAAAATGAGTATTTTTTGTTTATAGTTTGTATTAGCAGTTAACTTAAGTGCTTAATATTCACTCAAAAGGTAATACTTGTAAGTTAGGGGTCTTTTATTCCAAAATGTGTAGTGAAGAGCTATTATATGTTTAGTACATTAAAACAACATTACAATATTTTTCTTAGTTGCAGAAGGAAACTTTTGATATATTTTTTTTTTATCATGTTCTCAACAGTTTTTAGTGTTATATTTGTTTCACTTTTATGGATATGTTCTGCAGTAATTCCGATATTTCCACAGGTTTCCTAGAAAAACTAATAGATCTAATCATGGGGCCTCAGAAGTTCTTCTAGTCTTTGATGAAAGCATAAAATTACTTCAGCTACAAAGAAATAGGTTTTTCCTCCTCCTTTTAATCTGCTGCGAAAAAAAAAGAAAATTAAAAAAAGAAAAAAGGGAACACACCCTACGTAAGATTTAATTAATTAAACTAAGTTCTTTAGAACTTTAAATTAATCTTGTGGACTTGGTATTACAATAAGTTAATTAAGTGCACTTAAATTAATTGATTCATAATATTGTTTTAAAGAAATCTAAAACCTTTT
>NW_027114354.1:0-2052 GCF_000696795.3 Halyomorpha halys | reverse complement strand
TATTAATAAATTAATTTAAAAAAAAAAAAAATTAAAATCTGTACCGCTACTCCTCATGAAGGGTCAAAGGTGAACTACCTTGTAAGGAAGTACTGTTACTAGACCAACGGTTGTGCAAGGAGGTGATGTGGTCAGAATCACGATCGACTGGCGTATATTTACCCAATTTAAGAGGCTGGGTGAACCTCAGGAGGGCTCCAGAACCATTAATAAATTAGGTTATTGATGACATGGGCAGAATAGCCTTGCAAGAAGTTTTTAAATTATTGATGTGAGTTGTAAATTTGTAATTAAGGTATGATATTACATTTATAATAATGTTGTTAGTTTAAATTGTTGAAAATGAGTATGAGTGAGCTGAGATTTGATAGAACGAAAAAAAACAAGAATATTGTCATGAATGATAATAAGGTTATAAATACACTCTAGTATTTTTCTTTGAAATACTATTTAATATTAGTGCAAAGAGTGAAAAAATAGGCTAATTGATGATGTGGGTAGAATAGTAATTAGACATAAATGAAGGAAAGATTATTAATAAATTAATTTAAAAAAAAAAAATTAAAATCTATACCGCTAATCCTCATGAAGGGTCAAAGGTGAACTACCTTGTAAGGAAGTACTGCTACTAGACCAACGGTTGTGCGAGGAGGTGATGTGGTCAGAATCACGATCGACTGCTGTATGTTTACCCAATTTAAGAGGCTGGGTGAACCTCAGGAGGGCTCCAGAACCATTAATAAATTAGGTTATTGATGACATGGGCAGAATAGCCTTGCAAGAAGTTTTTAAATTATTGATGTGAGTTGTAAATTTGTAATTAAGGTATGATATTACATTTATAATAATGTTGTTAGTTTAAATTGTTGAAAATGAGTATATAATATAAGCTGCGATTTGATAGAAAGAAAAAACAAGAATATTGTCATGAATGATAATAAGGTTATAAATACACTCTAGTATTTTTCTTTGGAATACTATTTAATATTAGTGCAAAGAGTGAAAAAAATAGGCTAATTGATGATGTGAGTAGAATAGCCAGTAAAACGTTTTAAAATTATTGATATGGGTGTAAATTTGTATCTAAGATCGTCCTTGAGAATGGTTTGACATTTAAAAAAATAAAGTGTTTTGAGACTTAAATTATATATGGTTTAATTTATTTACCCAAAAATAGTTTTAAAAAAAATATATAAATATAAAATAACTGCTGTTAAAGCCGCCTCAAATCAACTATGTCTTTTTGTCGGAAGGCTGTAAAATGAACATACGACAAACTGGTTTGGATTAAACATTTATTTGGTCAATTTAAACATTTTAAAAACTAAAATAAACAAAAGATGACTAACAATGAATAAAAAGTAAAAATAAAAAGGCCTCTCAGAAGAAAATAAAATAGTTATATAAATTATGAAGATGACAATAAACTAATTTACAAATACATAAATAAATGTATATATAAAACAAATAATAGTCGACACAAGCTGCTCCACTCCAATAGGTCCGAGGAAGAGTGCTGCCAAGATGTTTAGGTCACAGCTCTTGTAGCTAAATACACCGCTGTAATGGTCCAAAGTTGGAGTAGTGGCTAATCAATAGTACAAACATCCAAAAGTCGTATTAATATATTAGGCGAGCCGACAAAATGAACGCAGACAGGGGTGGTTACACACATTCATAGCCACTAATTATCCTGAACTCAAATTACAGTCGAAACAGAAAAGGTCTGGTTTCAAACTGTGATGACGACTAAAACACTCAAAAAATGTCTAAACTATTAAACTATAAATGCAGATAGGGCTGCTGGGACGCTATCATGGCCACTAATTAGCCGGAACTGCTATAAAAAAACTAAGATGGTCGGTCCGTTGCTAGGTGACGCCTTAGTAACAATTATCAGCCCCTAGTAACTGTCTCTATTACTCATTATAACACACAAATATAATTACATTTTTCCTTTTCAAATAACTAAATCTAATTAAATTAATATATATAAAAATAAACGTTATTAAATTAAACACTAATACTAACTAAAAATTATTTACAAGGTTT
>NW_027114353.1:0-1963 GCF_000696795.3 Halyomorpha halys | reverse complement strand
TATTCTGGTAGTAACACAGATTCTAAGATGATTTGATATCGAGAACTTTTTTGATCCGACACATCCTAAAGACACAAATGGCCAAAAGCCGTTAAAAATGTCTTACTGATATTCTTGTTTTTACCGGAAAATCGAAAAACCCAAAATAGTTTCATACTCATTCATTCAATAGAATTTGTCATCACAATTGAAACAATTCTCAATTGAGGTTTCATCACCTTGTCAACCAGTTTATTCTTCTCGGCCGGTCGACAAACTCTAATTCTGATGACGGATTCTGAAACGTAATTGAATTCTAAAATAGTTTTTGTCATTTCTTCGTACCGTGTACGCGTAAGTCATCAAAACAGTAAAAAAAAATAGTATTCGGTTTTAGGTGATTTGGCGATTTACGGTTTCAGGACGCGTATATAAAAACACCTGTAAGGATTTACAATCAGAATTCATACAAAAACAAAAACTCAGTCCATTAGAAATATTAGTTATACACGCTGAACAAAAATAGAGTAGATTAACTAATTAACAATGGTCCATAACATAGAACAAGTGTCACTGTTATGAATCAGCGAAAATCATATAAAAACAATAAATATTATGTGAAGTGAACATGCATAGTGGGATACCTTGTATATATCTAATAATAGACTAAAATAAATAAATAAAATATATTGTTAACTAATATGAATATTAAATTAATCAGTTAAAATCATTAAGTATTAATAAAATAAATAAAATTAGAAAAAAAAAAATTAACTTATACGGCGATATACTAAAATTAAAAGGACACAATATGAAAAAAAAATAATGCTTTGAATTCCATAAACCCCAGTTTTGCCAGTTAATGAGTAAGAATTTCATGCTCTACCAAGCGTTATGTTTCCGTTTCGTTCTGAAAAACAAGTCTTCTTTTGTTCTGAGACTCAAAGTTACCCTGCCCATTCATATGAATCCAAGGTATTATATTTTCAATGAAAAATCATCAAGTGTAGTAAATATTATTTAAAAAAATCCTCTAACAGACTTGAAGAATATAAACTGCCAGTCAAAACAAGAAAATTCAATATATTCTGAAATGGATAAAACAAAAATAAAATAGCATTTCAAATAATACTTTATTAAAAAATACATAAGATAAGACAATTTTAGAGGAAAATAATAAAATTAACCTTTTAATTTTAAGGTTAATTATATTATTTGTTCAGATCCAAAACATTTTTTTGTTATTTATTCAATATAAATTAATCCGAGTTCTTCTGATATTTTTACTCACTTTTAATAATTGATTAAACGAAATACTTTTATAAAATAAGGTTTAATCACTGAAACCGACAAAGAAATTTACTTAATTTTTTTTTTAATTTTAAGAATTTCAACTTACATAATAGTACTGTCATTAATTGATGGAGTGTCTGAACATAGATGAAAAAATACACACAATTTGCAAATGCAGGATAAAAAAAAATTATATTCCAAATATTAAGTGCATTATATATATTTTATTTTTTATCTCCATTTGCCGCTTTTTTTCAATATTTTATTATACAAGTATTTTTTCTCCATTCCATTAAGTACCGACATTAATTTAGTTTGAATTATGAAAATAAAGATTAAATTTATTTATTTATTTTTGACTGTATCTGAGAGAACTAATCAGTCACTACTCGAAATGTTGTATGTTAATTATGATAATTTCACTATACGAATGATTTTAATTTTTCAACACCCATTGAAACTAATAAGTTAAATAAATTAGCAAATAATATTAAGGCCTAATAGACCTTATAGATCGATAGACTCGATGCCGAAAACCTTAAAAATTTCTAATTACACAAATCCATCTACTGAATATCAGCAAATTGACAGAATTCACCTACGTTTCGGTCTATCCTTGAGACTTATACGCATCGATTTAGCGCTGAATATCTTAATTCATCTGTTAGTTATACCTCGAGCGGGTTTTAAT
>NW_027114352.1:1106-2307 GCF_000696795.3 Halyomorpha halys | reverse complement strand
TCTCCTCATTTATCATCCACGGTCAACTATCTCTCATAATTATAATTTAATGAAAACTATGTATAATTACTAGTCTAAATTGATGAGTCTGCCAAGTATAGTTAGGGGGAATACATAATGGCGGCTGTTTCAAGACGTTCAAAAAAATAATTTTTCATTCGGAACTCCATATCTTTATCATTATCAACAACAACATTAAAACATCTCAGAGAACAAAATTTAAAATACAGTAAATTTGCTAAAATATGAGCCCTAATAGAGCTGTTTACGTTAAATAGTTTTCGAGATGTAGCTTTTTACAAAGCAACATTTCATAAAAATGTTGTATGTAACGTACTGAAAGATCAGTAGTTAGTGAATTTATTTTGAAAAATCTATATCTCAAAAACCATTTGACGTACAGATGTCTATTAGCACTCAAATTAAAGCTTTAGTTTAATGAGCTATAAAGTATTTTTGATGTTTATCTTCGTTGGAGTAATAGTTTACATGAAATTTGCTAAAATGAATTGATTTATAGTTATTAGGACAAATTTTCATTCATATGTGAATATCATAAAAACTACTACCCCTACGAAGATAAGTGTCATAAACTACTTTATAGTAAGTTAAATTTCCTTTATTTTGAGTGCTGGCAGACATATGTGCGTCTAATGGATCTAGAGATATATCTTTTCAAAAACCAACATTTTATACGAACAACGATAAATTAACAATTTGTGAGTTTATTTGGTCAAATATCATAAAAACTACTACTCCTACAAAGATAAACATAATAAACTATTTTGTAGTAAATTTGACTTAGCTTTAATTTGAACGCTGGCAAAAATCTGTACGTCCAATGGTTTCTGAAATGAAGTTTTTCATAAATCAAACTTATTGTCCGAACAACTACAAATAAATTTATTTTAGCAAATATCATGAAAACTACTATTCCTACGAAGGTAAAGGTCATAAACCTATCTATATTCCATTAAACTAGCTTTCATTTGAGTGCTAATAGACATCTGTACATCTCATAGTTCCTAAGATATAGATTTCTCTAAATAAATTAACTAACTACTAGTCTTTCAGAAGATTTTTAAGAAATTTTGCTTTTTAAAAAACTATATCTCGAAAACTATTGGACGTAAATAGCTCTTTTAGGGCTAATATTTCAGCAAATTTACTCTTCTTTAAATAATGTTCTCTTAGATTTTCT
>NW_027114352.1:0-676 GCF_000696795.3 Halyomorpha halys | reverse complement strand
AAGTTTTTCATAAATCAAACTTATTGTCCGAACAACTATAAATCAATTTATTTTAGCAAATATCATGAAAACTACTATTCCTACGAAGGTAATGGTCATAAACGTCTTTATAGTCCATTAAACTAGCTTTAATTTGAGTGCTAATAGACATCTGCACGTCACATAATTACTGAGATATAGGTTTCTAAAAATAAGTTAACTAACTATTATTGTTTCAGTAGATTTTAAAGAAATTTTGCTTTTTAAAAAGCTATATCTCGTAAATAGCTCTAGGGCTAATATTTCAGCAAATTTACTCTTCTTTAAATAATGTTCTCTTAGATTTTCTAGTGTTGTTGGTAGTTTTTAAGATATAGAGCTCCGAACGAAACATTAATTATCTTAAACGTTTTTAAAAAGCCGCCATTTTGTATTATCCCTACCAATACTTTGCAGACTCATCAATTTTGATTAGTAATTATATATAGTTTTCATTAAAGTAATCAAAAATTAGGATGAGACAACTTTTTTCTTCCCGGCTCTTGTACAATCTGGTGAGTGAAGTGAAGGCATTGAGCGACGTACCATACGAAGTCGACGGGGCGACTGTACCATGGCTACTCGACAGAGCGACTGTACCATGGCTACTCGACAGAGCGACTGTACCATGGCTACTCGACAGAGCGACTGTACCATG
>NW_027114351.1:0-4912 GCF_000696795.3 Halyomorpha halys | reverse complement strand
TATATATATACCCAAATTCAACATTATCTAAAATTCCTGGTTCTTTTAACATACCAATAAAGTACAAAAACACATACTGTCTATATACATATGGATTATTATAAATTACCAATTGGAACATATGGACAACCAGTATTAATGCTTAAAATACAAAACACAAAATGGAAAAACTATTGACATGATTATCACAAAAGATTAAAAATAAAACATCTACACCTATGTTACACAATACTATACATTCTTGACTATATTTTGATGGTTAGTATCGATACAGTTTATTTTTACATTAAAAAAAAAAAGAAGAAGAAAAACATTATGTTCACAACATAAATGAAGCATAGAACAACAAAATGACTATCAGAAATACTTAATACTTAAATAAAATATGGCCTCACAGGTACAATTTCATCAACAATTTTACAACCAAACAAAAAACGGTCCAAAATTGGGAATTAGCGTGTTTATTTGTGACTTTTAATAAAAGTTATAAACTTTTAAGAAATAAATAAATAAAAAACCACTAAGGTATTGGAAGAAGCTTTGCCCTCGCATTCTTAGGGACCAGAATCTGCCACGGCGTCAAGAAGGTACAATCCAATGTAACGGAGATGTTGACACATGATTATAGAAAAAACATTTAAAGCCTAGTAATTTGGATACATTTAAGAACTTTGTTATCAAGTTAATGTGATCGTGGAAAATGATAATACTTTGGACAGCACATGGCTCCGAAGGTTTGATTGTTGAATGCTTGAATGGCGAGGGGTTTTTCTACGTCGGTTCCTTTAAGAATAGTCCAGGATCTTGAATTCTCTGAATGATGATTATGACGGGCTTGTCTCGACTTGCGACAAGCTCTTGCAGACAGACAATATACAACGACTATGTACAGAAGGGCCAGCTAGAGGCAGGCTATGACAGAGGCGGAGGGGGCGACCGCTGGGGCGGACTGACGAGGGGGTGCCTTAGGAGCCCCGACAGGGGGTGCGGCAGGAGCTGGTCGGGGCCAAAGTATTGGACGGGCCCGTAGAGGGGGTGGTGCGGCCGAGCAGCCGCCACGGCCGCCATCTTCAGCTTCTCTATCTCTGCCTCTTGGAGCCGCTTCGCTTTCGCTCTCCGGTTCTGGAACCAGATTTTCACCTGCAAAGAATAAAGAAAAAGAACGTTAGTTAAAAGTTTGATCACCTTACTATATAGGAAATCATCAAACATAAGTAATATTGGCAAGGCACAGGGAAACTCCCTCTCTACATTGTGGAAGCAATATCGACTCTAAACCTAACAACATGAATGATTGATGTTGTTAGGAATGGTAAACAAATCACGAAAGAATTTCGTTTTTCCTAATTTAATTTCCTCCCCCCCCCTTTTTTGGTAATATTTTGAAAAAGTGGCATTTGGTTGCACCATCACTTTCATATGCTTGGAGTGCCCAGTTTGGGAACCACTAACTTGGATAAATACCCTGCCCCTGTTATGCCTCGTCAATTAAACCATGCTGAACTTTAAAACGTAAATTTATTTTAATTTCTCCTACTGTGAATTATTTAAAATATATGTTGGAGAGAAACACTGTAAACTCTGAAGTGCAACCTCAAAAAAAAATAAAAAAAGGCTAGGGATTCAAAATTTATAGACCATTCATTGGTGTAAGTATAAAGAAATAAAACTTGCTCAATCCATCGGCATTTTCATAATTCCTAAATGCAAACAGTTATGTTGAATTTTTTTTAGGAAATCCAATTTTTTGAGTTTTTAATCTCGATTTTTGGTAACTAATTTGAATTCTTGAATGTTTTTTTATTAATTGCATTTTTCTAATTATTATAATTATAGTACAAGACGAAAACTAACTCCAAGCAGAGATTTGACACCAATATAGTATAACTTTTATATAACGGACAACCACGAGGAATACGATATTTATCGCTTTTCGAAAGTTTCCGTAAAGAAGTATCTAATTTTAAAGAACACAAAAATGAAATGTTAGAATGATTTAAACAACGCAGAAATATATTTTTATTGCGTCAGTTATGTAGTTGACCATTTAGAGGAGTTTCCTATATTCAAGCGTGCCGATAAGATGAGGTTGACTATACAAATAATCTTCAGCTCTATTTCCTACGCTGCTGATTTGTACACGAACAATAACCACCGACTGCTTGTTTTAGATATTTAGCATTCACTTTAAGGCCAATTGAAATTAGTTTTCCATAAATCTGTTAAAAAATATTATATTAACAAACTTTCTCAAACAAAGACCCTGAGAATCTTAAGAAGAGCCGACCCAGCATGTGGTAAATGCGACCACTAAACCAATTAGAGATGCTATGCTAAAAAGTGTTCCAAAGGGAAGGGTCCCTTTGACCGACAGTTCAAACACCACTCAGGGCCATTAAGAATCCTTTTCTACCATCTTCGGGTCGTAAAAGATCTCGAGTCTTCTCAGAAGTACCATTCTCTTGTCTCGGCCCCAATTTGTTACTTTTGACAAATTCACAACCGCTTTCTATTCTTATAGTGCCTTATTGAAAAGTTGTTGTCTTTAAGTCAAGTACTCTTTGTAATAAAAAAGTAATTTAGTAGAAAGAACTAAAATATGTAAATTTGTATACCGTAAAGTTAAATGCCTAAGGTGCCATGCTAGGTTTTTTCGTACGAATAGACAAGTTACAACGAAAGTATATAATTTCTTTTACACTCTCTTCACTTGTTTTTATGTACTATACTTCTTTCCTTCTACATTCCGTTTTATTCCTTATCCTTCTTATATTTCACAGAAACCTATATATTGTTCATCTTTCTTCTAACTCTCCCCTGTTTAAAAAGCCTCTATATGATAGTATTGAGTTTTTAAATTTCCTCTGAGTTGTTTAGGAAAACCTCATTGAATTTTCGTATCGAAAAAATTGTTCTTGTTCTAAAATTTCATTATTGTTTCGGAAAGGATTCACTTATCATCATATAAAGCAGCATTTATTGTATCTTATTATATCATATAATCATAATTTTTTTTTTTTTATACTTTTAGATATATGACCATTATACTTTATTCAAAATAATTCAATTTAGGAAGCGGACTGCTAAGCCTGTTGAGCCATAAACTCAGCGTTATCGGAACAGATGCGGTGCCCATCTTTTATGTTGGAGAGTATAAGATAAACCCCAAATAAAAAATATGTTTTTAATCTTTAGTTAAAAATAAAGATATTATTAACAAATTTAATTATAAATTAAATTATTTCAATGATCGAATAAACTTTAAAGACTATAAAACATTGTTGCACATTAAAAAAACTTAATCTTCTCTCAAGTGCCATTTTTTATAGAACCTGACTTTACATATTATTACATAATAAATTCTGTTTTATCATTCTGGTTGAGGATTACAAAAATGTATTGCTAATCCTATAACGGTTTATTACAAGAATCGCTAGCCTTAAAGACAACTACTCCTTTTCAATTATTAATTTATAAAAAATAACCTCCATTTTAATTTTTCTTAAATAAATTTTAGATTAGTTGAAATATTCACCTGAGTCTCAGTTAGATGAAGGGAACTGGAGAACTCCGCCCTTTCGGCAATACTCAAATATTGTTTCTCCCTAAACTTCTTTTCCAGTGATAAGAGTTGTTGGGTAGTGAAAGGTGTCCTCGGCTTCCTGTTAGGCTTGTGTTTCCTCAGGTTACACTTCAGCTTAGGAGGTTCTCCATTGTTGGGTTCTGTAAAGGAAGGAGGTAAAGATTAGCTATAAGATAAATTGTGAAGATAAATTTAAAAATTTGTCTATTTAGATAGAATTTATATTAGCAACTGAATAACCCTAGAGCGACCACCAGTCATAAGAGTAAGGTTGGATAACATTTTTTTTTTATTATTATTATTTAATGTATATACCTAACAGAAAAGTAGAAAATTATTTTATTATTTTTTAACTCTTATATTAAATAAAATCGAAACAAAATCACTTTAATCAGTTTATAATATACACGAAACATATAACATGTGGATTATTCTCGTTATTCAGGTATCAGAGATACATCAAATCAGTTAATAGTTAACCGTATAGCAAACAGTGGATGATGGGAACAGATAAACGCCCAGATGTTGAGCCCCCAGCCAACAGCACTTCACAATATCGCTCTACCCACACACATGTTACACTCCATTTTCAATTACGGGTTAATGGGCATGTGGAAACAATATACTCTTCTTTAATTAAATGGAATTAAAATTAATCGAAACTTTTAATACAAATGATGATTACTATCCTGGTTATAAATGAACGTGATTTCTCACCAGGAAGTATCTACGAATATGTATGTTTTTATTGAAAAAAAAAATCAGTAAATTAAATTGAGAACTACAAAGATATATGAAATGAAATATAATAAATTAATAACAAATAAATGTAATTTCACATTCAAGAATAATATATTAGTTTTTGCTATTGATGTGGAGATTAAAAAAAAAATTATTAATATAATAAAAATATATTTTTTATCCTGGCAATAAATTGACATGTTTTCACACCAAGAAAGTTTTGATATTTATTTAATAAAGCCAGTAGAAAAAGACTGTAAAAGTGTATACAAAGAAATTTAATTTCACATTCAAGATAAATTTATTAGTTTTAACGATAGTTCAGGTTTTTTTAAGAAAATAAATATAATTTTCATTCTGGTAACAAATAAAAATCATAGCATTCCAAAAAAACTTAACAAAAAATACTTTTTAAAACTAAATCAGCAACAAAAACTGGGAACTAGAATGATATTTACAAAAATAAGTTTAAAAAATTAATGTAATTATTTAAAATGTCATTAGTGTTTTACGTTTGTTGGTATGATATTATTTCGACATTTTACCGTTTATTATTTATATTAATCTATTTGTTTATATTTATATACA
>NW_027114350.1:468288-468622 GCF_000696795.3 Halyomorpha halys | reverse complement strand
TTCAGTAAGGTGGCAATGGCGCACCAGGCTCAGGAAAAATCGTCGGAAGCAGTGGTGGCAGCTCTCCGAATGTGGTTTCAGTTTTACGGCGTTCCGGAGCGCATCTCTTCAGATTCAGGCAGAAAATTCGATAATGCCATGATACGAAATGAAGTGAAGGACCTTGACGTAATATGGCATCTCAACACACCAGGGCACCCTAAGAGTAGAGGAGGCATAGAGCGGCTTGATGGCTTCATTGAGTGACCATCTTCGACTGTATCAGGTTGACGAGGGACTAGAACCGGACGTGGCAATGCCTAAGGCGATTGTGGCATACAATCATTCTGTACAT
>NW_027114350.1:465564-466630 GCF_000696795.3 Halyomorpha halys | reverse complement strand
TAGTATGTTACAGCAGTTCACACGTGTTACATCTTATTCCTTCTTCTCTTTTTTTGACATTTGGCTTTCGCCGATACTTAACTTATATACACATATATATTTTCTTTTTCAAGTGGTGATCTAGGATTATAAAATTCAATTCTTATAGAATGCACAGTTACCAAGCAAATTTCCAAGTAGTCTAC
This sequence comes from Halyomorpha halys, assembly GCF_000696795.3. Classification (NCBI taxonomy): domain Eukaryota; kingdom Metazoa; phylum Arthropoda; class Insecta; order Hemiptera; family Pentatomidae; genus Halyomorpha; species Halyomorpha halys. The sequence continues at coordinate 466,445 of NW_027114350.1, read as the reverse complement.
AGAATTTTCTTTTTATAAATTTGAGCCTAATCAAACCATTTAACTAAGAAATTTCCTCATTTACTGAGGAAGTACTGCTCAACAAAAAGAGGGTTCTTTTTGTTGAGCAGTACTCCTACATCTCCAAGGAACTCAGCTTCGATTAAAAAAATAACTCTTTATACACTATTTAAACTGTAATTTAATCTATAATTTTTTTTTTTTAGTTAAATATCTAATAACATGAATGTTGGATTATTATTCTATTTAAATTTTCATGTACCAAATCAAAATAAAAAACATGCATTGCTCAATTTGCCATAGTAATCATGTACTTAATTTTTAAAATTATTCAATACATTAAAGACAATATAGTAGATTTTTAGATAACTTAGTATTATATTAGCGCAGGATACAATAGCAACATTTTACAGAAATTATAATTGTGAAGTAGTTTGATTAATGAGTTTAAAATAGTAACTATATTTTACATTAAACTTCTCTTATAAAATATTTCATTAAACTATTCAAGAGTTCTTTTATTCCTCAAATATTAATTTGTAATAATATTATAGTAATTTTCCTCTAGAAATTACATGAACCCACAACTAGATTAACACACATAAACGACATAGATAATTACTATCAGTATTGCAACTGTTTTAACAATGTTTATGCAGGTGGAGTCTATGGTTAAAATAGCTAATGTAGAATATATTTTACTGAATCATAGGGGAATAAATAAATAAATACTTGTTTACCTGTGTGAGAACTTACACATTGGAATATTTTTATCCTCTCTTTAACACATCCTGAGTACAAGAGATATCATGGATACATGTTTATTCACAAAACAGTATGACTATAAATGAAAATACGAGGAGGTCTATTCAACTCACACA
>NW_027114350.1:462445-465287 GCF_000696795.3 Halyomorpha halys | reverse complement strand
CATAAGAGGAGGTTTTTACTTGGTAAAGGTTGTTACATGTTGAACATGTTTGTTCAGAGCGTGAAACCTCTTAGCTGTTAATGCCTCTAATATTCAAACAGAAATAGAAAATCTTAATAATATAATAACTTTTGATTTCACTATAATTGTGAGATGATGAAGATTGACAAAGACATAAAATTACGGTTGATTTAGTAAAAAGAGTAAACCAAAATCCCAATAAAAGTGTATGACATAAATGGAACTAAGGACCAACATTTTAATATAAAAAAATACATTAAAAGTACAAAACTAATATACCACATATCATTTAAGACAATTGTACGTATTGCTGAAATAAGAAACCGTAAAACAACCTGACGCTCCCCTGGTGTCCACTCTCTCAAGAACTGCCGAACATCTGCTGAAGTCCCCTCTTGCTCCTCTTCTATAGAACTACGGTATATACTACGGTAAACGTAATCGCGCGCGAAAGCAAGTCGGCCACGACATTCCCCTTTCCTGGTTTGTACACTATTTCAATATTGTACTGCCCAAGGAGTTCCTTCCACCGCGTAAACCTTGCTAATGACTCCTTGAGTTTCCCCCCTCCCCCATTGAAGCGGACGGTGAGAATCTTTTTTCTTACAGTCTGTATGGACCCGGAACCTTCTCCTGAGAACGTAGGATCTGAAATGGTCTACTGCCCAAACGATGGCCAGCTGCTATTCCCGTTCGAGCGCGCTGTACCTCGACTCTGCACTCGCCAACTGACCGGGACCGGGCGCTCCCCCTTCGCCCTCCTGGGGCAGCACTGCCAAAAGTAGAAGAACAAATCGACAAAGAACAAATTATTGGCTAGAAAATTACTATCATAATATGAAATGGGAATATGGGGAAGTTAAATATGAAAATATGGGATATATTGTCTACTTCATTGATTGTAAATATGAATTTGTTTTCGTTAAGGGTCGAGATAAGAAAATATCTTTATCACAACAGTTGCACAGATCTTCTGTTGTCAATTGGGAAGACTTTGGCTGTCCGAAAATTGATTCACTTATTTTAGGTGAACAAGGAAGCCATTGGATCGTGCATAATTATGCAAAAGAGAAATATATGCAGTACTGAACTGAAGCTTCAGATAGTAATCAGCATTTGTAGATAATAATTGGTTTGGAAATGTATTCACCATGAATGGATGTTATGAATTATGTTATGGGCTTTTAGACTATGCCAGAAACCTTTATCTGGCGTGGTCTAAAAGCCCGTAAACTTGATTATGGAGTGAATGAGAGGTGAATATGATTTCAATGATCAGTTCAACAGAAACATAATAATACATTTCTCAACTACCACTGCATCTTTAAGAAATGTTTTCTTATCTTCGCCCAAATCGAAAATAAATTTAGCTTATCGGCTTCAAAACCTTTATCACACCTACGATTTAATTATTTGTTGAACTATACCGACCATTTTGCAAAGATTTCTGATTTTTATACATATAACTTAATTTAAAAATTTCTTTAAGTGTTTTAAAAAAGGTTACTTTAATTAACTTTATGCATACGAATGTGTTATGTTTTGTTTTTAAAAATTGTTTTCATTCTTGTAAGTATTAGTTTGAAGAATATATTTCATGCCTGTATAGATTCAGATTTTGTCTATAAGTTTGTTCTCTATAAAAATCATATTTTAAATAAAATTGTTAAATTTTTTTATTTTATGATTGTATAAATTCAAATTTTTATTATACAGTGATAATGTGAATAATTTTTTCATAGCATTAAAAATCAAGTTCTATTTATTTCTTATGTGTATTGGTTAGAAGATTAAATTTTAATCCTATTTTGGTTTGTATGAATTATAATTTTTATTTTGATTCATTTGCATTGTATATATTTGGAAAAAAAAAACTAAAAATTTTTAATTTGATTTTATCTTTGTGCTTTGTATAAATTCAGATTTTTATTTTGTTGTTAAATTGTTAAAATTGTAGTATAAGTAATATTTTAATATTGAAATTATGTTATCATATTATACTTAGTTGGTAATTTAAAATTATATGAGTGTTCGTAAGAGGGAATAGAAAGAGGGTATGATGAAATGGCAGGATATTCCTCCCAACGCGTTTTAAGATATCAGCTGAAGATATCGGGGCTTTCAACAACAGAAATTAAATAATTTCTTTGATTTACAATGGAGGAATACAAAATAAAGACGATCTAACATTTATTTAAAAAAAAAACATGTATGTATCATATTCAAATAAATTGTTTTCTTTTTGTAATGTGTTGTATTTTTTTTTTTTTTTTATATGTTACCAGTGATCGAAACATAATATACCTTAAAATTTCATGAAGAGATTAAAAACTAAATATCCTATTTTATGCTTTAGTTGTATGATTAAAGGAGAAAATATATTGTTTACACTTAAATTAAGAATTAAAAGAAAGAGGATTATAGTTCAAACTCCTATAAGTAATTTATTAGTGGTTCAAAGTTTCTTCACTTCGACCGAAAGATTTAACTGATAAAGATGACAATTGAGACCAATATCTGTGTTAATGTTTTAGGTATTGCCTGTTTGAAATTCAATACTTAGGGAATTAAATGATGCTTTGTTGATATACGCTAAGGAAACTAAAATAGAAAGTATTATATAATGAATGTAATATGGTCCGGGTGCGGTCAAAAAAACTCAAATAGTAAATAATTATACTATTTTATTGAGCCAACGTTTCGCCCCACGTTGCAGGGCTTCGTCAGGGTTGTTTTGACGGGAGCCAAAGACTGAGTTGACCGCACCCGGACCATATTCCATTCATCTATACACACGGTCAATCAATAATCTTCCAGAAAG
>NW_027114350.1:451525-460025 GCF_000696795.3 Halyomorpha halys | reverse complement strand
ATGTAAATCGATTCTAATATTTTTCTTCTAAAAATAATATTTTCTTTATGATTGACCTTGACATTTTCAAAATCAAATGTATGTTTATTTTGAAGAACATGTTGAACCAATGCTGTTTTTTTGGGTCCCTTTTCCATATTTTTTACATCATTTTCATGTTGATACATCCTGTCTTTTATATATTGTTTGGTTTCACCAATATATATGGCTGGACAATTAATGCATGGAGTTTTATATACTAATCCAGATTGATATTAACTGTCTATAGGGTCCTTTGTTCTACTATAAATTTTTTTAAATTTATTGTTTGGTTTGAAACTTAATGATATATCTTCCATATCATAATCCTTAAAATACATTTTTATTCCTTCTGACAATCCTTTTATATAATTACAACTATAGTATTTTTTATTTTTTTATTATTTTCATCAATGTAATTTCATCAGTTATTTTTATTGCCTTACTAAAAAAGTTATTAATAACATTGTATTTCATGTGAATAGGATGACAGGATAAATAATTTAATATTATATTACTGGATGTTTCCTTTTTTGTCCATTCTGTTAATAATGTATCTCCTTGCCTCATTACTAACATGTCCAGAAATCCTAACTTGCCCTCTTTTTCATTTTCCACTGTAAATTTCAACCCCTCATTGTAATCATTTAAATAGGTATTTAAGCATCTTATCTTTATCTGTCTCTTTTATAATGCAAGAAATGTCTGCAACATATTTAAATAAAATTGTTTATTTTATACCTGATTTTTCAATTGCTTTTTTTATCAAGTCATTCATTACTAAACCAGACAAATAGATACTTAAATGTCCACCCATCGGAAGGCCAACATTTTGGCGGAAGATCTCACCATCATATTTAAATATTCCATTTTCGCAACACAATTTAATCCCATCCAAAAATAATTTTTTGTTCTTTATTCTAGTATCTTGTTTAATTTCTTTCCATCTTTCTCCTACGATATTATATACTACCTTCAGAAGAATATTTGTAAATAAGGATACCGCATCATAACTCACCAATATGTCATCATTTTTTATCTTTATCGATTTCAATTTATCTTTTACCTCTTATATACACTATGTAAACTATTTTTAAAAAAATTTTATAAATTATAAATTGGCCCATTTATACTATTTACAATTGGAGTAGTGAGAATATGGGGGAGCTGGGGCATCGATTTGGGCAGCCAATGAGAAACCAGCATTTTGTCACGTGACATATGGCGGGAGATTTGAAATCAAATTTTCGGCTCAACCTACACTTAACCACTCACGTGATCATTAGCCAACCAATCAGAGGCTAGTATTTGGCCACGTAACCCCCTGGCGGGGGATTTAAGTTCAAATTTAATTCGACATAACCTTAACCACTCACGTGACCACTAGGCCTCGCCCTCTTTTAAGTCTTTTAAGGCTGAGTGTACCCGGACGCCATTTTGTTTTTGATTGCCACCATTCCATTATAAAGGTCTCGCGTTACCCCCACCACCCATTGATGGATCAGGTACCCACTTTCATACTACAACCGCTGGCTGAGTGTGCCCGGCCGCCATTTTGTTTTTATGCTGTTTAAGACTTACGGGTTTGGCAGAGGCTGAGTGTACCCGGCCGCCACGACATAACCTTAACCACTCACGTGATCATTAGGCCAGGCCCCCTTTTAAGACACGTGACTGCCACAAGGGGCTAAGCGTGCCCGGTCGCCATTTTCTTTTTAAATTGTTTGAGAGCCTTACGGGTTTGGCAGAGGCTGACTGTACCCGGCCGCCATTTTCTTTTTTGATTTCCACCATTTTTATTACGGGGGTCTCGCAACCTTTTTCTTTTCGCTCAGAAACATATTGCTCACGTTACTATCAGGTTTAACAGGGGCTGAGTGTACCCGGCCGCCATTTTATTAAGAGGGTCTCGCTATCCTCTTCTTTTCGTTCACCGCCATGTTGGTCATGTGACTTACGGGTTTGGCAGAGGCTGAGTGTACCCGGCCGCCATTTTATTAGGAGGTCTCTCGATGGACTTCTTTTCGTTCATCGCCCTATTGGTCGCGTGACTTACGGGTTTAGTGGAATGTGCCGCCGTATTGTTTTTTTTATCGCCACCATTTTATTAAGAGGGTCTAGTGATCCTCTTCTTTTCGTTCACCGCCATATTGTTTTTTTGTTTTGTTTTTTATCGCCGCCATTTTATTACGAGGGTCTCACGATCTTCTTCTTTTCGTTAGCCACCATTCTTTTTCAAGGGTGTCGTGGTCCTTTTCTTTTTGCTCGTTGCCATTTTATTGTGATTCTCTGCATAAAAAAACTTTTATGTTTATTTATTTATGTTCTGTTACTAAGTAGGACTTTTTAATCTCTCTTATCTTTTACTAATTTTGACTTTGAACCTTATTCCCTCTGTTTTTAATCTTTAATTAAACAATGTGAATAATTTGAACTGGTTAAACCTAAAATATAAACACTGATATGTAGACCTTTGTCTTCTAATCCCTTCGATGAATGTAAACAAGGGACTTTTAACTTGTATAATCCCTAAATTATATAATCCCATAAAACATAAACAAACTGAGAGATAAATAGATCTGTTACTATGTAGGACTTTATAATCTTTCTTATCTTTTAATACTTTCGACTTTGAACTATAATACTTTCTGGAAGATTATTGATTGACCGTGTGGACTCCTTTTACTTCCAGACGAGGCCTGCGTGCCACAGTAAGGCTCGCCTGTAATCCTTTTTCCCTCAGTTTATCCCAGGTGAGGAGCTTTTGCGCCTGGTCAGCGCCATCTGTCCTGACCAGAACACTGCCCTTTTGGGTGATTTTTATCAATTGTATGTCCCCAATGCTCTTCAGTTCTTCTTGGGATGGGAGTTCCTTGTATATATCTTTTGCAGTCCATCCCGCTGCGCTTCCCTTGAGTGTGACATGTCGCCGTCTCCTGGGGTTTAAGCGGAATGGCCGGAACGCTCACAAGGACGCCAGCGAAGGTACGTATTTTCCTCTCCTTTAGCCCTATTTTCGGAGGCACATCCTGGGCTGGGGTCTTCTTCTTCCTCCTCTTTCTTCGCTCGACTTTTTCCTAGCTTCCGCTATCCTCTTCTTCGCCGTCTGTAGAGGTATCCGATTTAAGGTTCCTTCCCCTACAGAACGGTGTCTGGCTGGAACTTTGGGGCATTGGGGCCGGTTCCGCGCCCTCATATTTCCTCCTCTCCTTTACCGGAATTAGCACTGAAGGCCCAGCTCCCATCGTCTTCAGTTCCTCCCCTGCTCTTTGGTCCTCATTCCCCTTTTCTCTTCCTTTAGCCCTACACTCGGTCGTACGTTCTAAGAGGGTGCGGGCTTCTACGTCGACTTTTCCTTCCAGATCTTTTATCATGCCAAAAGCCCTTTTCAGTGTCGGCGACACCCATTCTTTTTTCTTTTGATCATAGACCGCTCCTATGGCGTCCCCTATAGGCTCGGCTACCATTGCAGCCACAATCTTGGAGACCTTTTTACCAATGATCTTGTGTAGATCATCGGTATACATTGCTTCTTTTACCATTTCGGTTACAATTTCCGGGATAATTTCCCATTGGGCTTCGAGTCCTACTATTATATTGGCTAGTTCTCTCAGCTGCCCATTCAGGTATTTCTGGATCTCATGAGATACCTTTTTCCTCTCCAAGTAACTATTCACCAGTCCTTGAATTACTTCCGCCCTCTGGACGGGTCTTTCAATTTCTGGGTTGGGCTTTAGAGGGAACTCCTTCTCCTCCCTCTCTCTCTTCTTCCTCTTTTTCCCTTTGGGGCTCATTTTTCCATCTCGACTATCAGGTCCTGTGTCTTTGTCGGCTTCACTGCCACTTCCTGAAAACAGCCTGACTTTCCCAGCTACAATTTTTCTTTAGTTTGTCTCACCCAACGAAGTAGTTCTTGTAACATTAGATGCTAAAACGGCCAAGTCTCCCGCCATTACAGCACTGCGGACGTGTGATGACGCCGGGGAACCCGCTTTAGCTAATGGAGCCACCTATCCTTGATTTGTTCAGCCCCGGTGATAAGGTTTCCACATTGGTCCAGGCACATTTCAGTCTGTTGAGTGAAACCCTGTTTTTGCTATTTAGCGCCCTTATGGAACTTTCGGCTTTCACGTGCCTGAAAATGCTCTTGCATATCATCGTGTCGTCTTGACTCGTGTGCTCTTTTCTTATCTCGCATTATTCTTTTGGCATTTCTTGTTCTTTCGGCATATGCATCATATGTCCTGCGAGTATTCCTTTGGAGCATCTTCATTCGAGCCTCCTTCCTTTCTTGTATGGCCCTTTCACAATCCCGATCAAACCATGGGTTCCTCCTTCCAGTCTTTCTCTCTCCTAAAACTTCACATGCCGTAGTCCTGATTGCTAGTCCCAGTTTGTTCCACATTTCTTCTGCACCTAGCTCCTCCATAATCCAATCTTGTCACCGGTGCTGAAGTCTCTCTTGGTACTTCTGCCTAGTAGCTTCCTCCATCAGCCCTTCCATCTCAAAACCACATGTTTTTCCTTCCAATGTTCTCTTCCTCCGTGCCAAGCATTGATTATATTTCACTAGCACCAGGAAGTGGTCCGAGCTGCAGTCCGCTCCTCTGTAGCTTTGTGCATCCGTTATGTGCGAGCAGTGCCGTGTGTCAATCATTATGTGGTCCAGCTGTCTTCTGGTTCTGTCACCTGGGCTTACCCACGTTTCTTTGTGAATATTTTTGTGGGGAAACATAGTCGTCGTAACTCTCATATCTCTTGAGGCAGCGAACTCAACAGTTCGGAAGCCATTGTCGTTTGTTGTATCGTGCCTGGTATGCTTCCCGGTAGTGGGACTATATATTTCTTCCTTGCCTATCACGCTGATGGTTGAGACCCTCCAAGACATGAAATGGAAAAGTAAAGTAACGATCGCTTACCACCAAGATAAAACCAATCACCGAAGACTGAATGAAACCCTCCTACAAGCACTACAACGTTAGTACTTCTAGTGGGGAATGAAGTATACCATCCAAGAGACCATCGGGGGTTGTGCAATATGCCTTGGTATGATCGATCCTAGGCAAGAAGAAACACCACTTTGCGATCTGCAGTTGGATTCCTTCACTTGGAAACGGTGTAGATGGATAACAGTGATGGACATATTCAGCAAGTCGGCTATGGCTTACCCACTCACTCACTCACTGTTGGGCGCTACAGTCCTTGCAGGACCTGGGCCTATGCCACCATTCTGTCCCATGCCTCGCGGTCTTCAGCGAGACTCCTCCACTTTTCAATTCCCTCAAATCATCTACTATGCTTCCCGGTAGTGGGTCTATATATTCCTTCCTTGCCTATCTGTGCATTGAAATCGCAAAGTATAATTTTGGTGTCGTACTGCGTTATCTCATCATAAATCTTAGTCAGTCGGTCTTAGAATTCTTCTTTGTTTATTTCCTCAGCATCTTCACACGATGCATGTGTGCTTATCAATGACATATTGCAGAATCTACCCCTCAATCTAATTCCGCAGATCCTGTCATTGACGCAGTTATATCCTATCATCGTATGTCGGAAACATTTCTTTATCATAAACCCGGTACCTCTCCGATTCTCCTTAGAACCACTGTTTATCAATAAATATTTTTCGAGTGATACCATTTCAGTATCCCCCCCTTCGGATTTCCTGAAGCGCCACCACATCCACATTATATTGCTCCAGCACTGATTCCAACGTTCTGCTTGCCCTTGGCTGTAATATACTCTGTACGTTCCAAGTACCGATTCTGAGTCCTTGTCCCTGATTGCTTTTTCTTCTCTTTCTCCTCCTTTCTTTCCTCCCTGAAACCTCTTCAAGACTTGGTGCTAGTTGGACCTCCCAGATCCAAATGGATCCCTCTGGGGAATACATTTGTATTTTTAACCTTCACCATTCTTTTCCGGCAGGTTCTGGACTATACCTTTTTTATAGAGGTGAGGTTGCCTATCTCCCACGCTCAACCCTCCTTCTTTATCCAGGCTTGGGACTGGCAGTGGTTCACCTAGCATCACTAGGGGTAGCAACACTACACCCACTGGCGGTGTCCCAATATTAGGATGTAATATTCCCAGTATTAAGAAATACATCGCGCGTTTCTTGACAAGTTTTTTTTCGCAGGGTGGGTTCGTCACTCCCACGCCTATTTTTTGTGAGTGCCACCCATTGGCTAACGGGCCTCACAAATGCCCGGGGGAAGTTGTCAGTGAGTTTTGCATTATTTTGTGCTTGAAAAGCCCGGGTGGGACAGCGATTCGATCCAACAACCTGTGGAATGGTTGACTGGCGTGACACCACGCTGCTATCGCTGCTCCTTTTTAATAAGATTAAGAAAATTTTATAAAAAGCATAAAGGTTTTTCGATATTTTAAATTGATAAATTCATGCTTTGTCTGATATTTTAAATTGTTATAATTATCGATATAAAAGATTAGTAACAATATTTCGATGTATTTTCCTCTAAATATAGATATTTGGTTTAAAAAGATTAAGAAAATTTGATAAAAACCTTAAAAATAGTTTTTCGATATATTAAATTTATAAATTCTTGTTCCTTTAGATATTTTACATTGTCTTTAATATCGATATCGAAGATTAGAAACCTTATATTGATATTTTATTTAAGAGATTTCGATATTTTGTGAAAGAAAACTATGACATTTTATGAAAAGCTAAAATAAGGTATTTCGATATTTCATTTTGAAAATTTCATACTCATTACTGTATTTAACATAGTTGATAATATCAATATTGAAGTTAAGAAACGATATTTCTATATTTTTTCATCGAAATATCAATATTTGGTTAAATAAGATTGTAGCAGTTAAATAAGATTGGAGCAGAACTCACCAGAGCGGTGCACCTCGAGCCTCACCGAAGCTCTCAAATTTACATATTACTTAATTTTGTAAAAACACATTGTCATTTTTATATATTAATAATTTTTGTACATAATACTTAGAAATATCTGTACAATGAATAAAAAATGACAATAATGTAATGCACAAACCTATCTCAAGCAGACATGTACCGACCGCTTCTCGGTCACAGCCGCATGGACTAGGACTATAAATAAGGGACTCTAAATCCCCTCATTGATCTTAGATCAATCTCCTTACCTTGGTCTAGTCATGGCACTGGTGGCGTACACACTGCTTGAGATAGTGAAGTTCATTGCCAATCTATGCTCGCAAAAGTTGTTTTTTTGTACGTTCACCTAAGATCATGGTCTATCTCCTCTCCTTCTTCCCAGCAATCTTAGTCCGTCCGCTTCATCTTGGCAACTAAGATTGTAACCTAATCCTTAACGGTTACACTGGTCCGTTCGCTTCATCTCGGCAACCATATAAAAGACGACGATAAAAAACAAAATGGTGCCCGGGTAGACTCAGCCTCACAATATGGCGGTGAACTAAAAGAAAAATGTCGCAAGACCCTCAGAATCAAAATGGTGACGATCAAAAACAAAATGACGTCCGGGTAGACTGCCTCACAATATGGCGCTGAACGAAAAGAAACAGGTCTCACGAGACCCTCATAAAAAATATGGTTTTGGTAAAAAACAAAATGGCGTCCGGGTAGACTCAGCCTATGCCAAAATAGCGCTGAACGAAAAGAAAAAGGTCGCAAGACCCTTATAATAAAATGAAGGTGGTCAATAAAGAAAATGGCGGAGGGGTACACTCAGCCCGACTGGTTGTAATATAAAAGTGGTTACCTGATCCATCAATAGGTGGTGGAGCTAACGCGAGATCCTCATGATGTAATGGTGGCGATCAAAAAAGGAAATGGTGGCCGGGTATACTCAGCCTCACAATGTGGCGCTGAGCGAAAATATAAATGTCGCGAGACCCTCATAAAATAAAATGCGACGATCAAAAACAAAATGGCGTCCGGGTAGACTCAGCCTATGCTATTATGGCGCTGAACGAAAAGAAACAGGTCGCAAGACTCAAAATAAAATGATGGAGATCAAAAACAAAATGGCGTCTGGGTAGACTCAGCCTCACAATATGGCGCTGAACGAAAAGAAAAAGGACACGAGATCCTCATAATATAAAAGGCGACGATCAAAAACAAAATGGCGCCCGCGTAGACTCAGCCTCACAATATGGCGCTGAACGAAAAGAAACAGGTTTTGAGACCCTCATAATAAAATGATGGCAATCAAAAACAAAATGGCGTCCGGGTAGACTGAGCCTCACAATATGGCCCTGAAAAAAAGAAAACGGACGCGAGACCCTTGTAATGAAAATGTTGGCGATTAAAAAACAAAATGGCGGTGGGGTACACTCAGCCTCACAAAGTGGCGCTGAGCGAAAATATAAATGTCGCGAGATCCTCATAAAATAAAAGGCGACGATTAAAAGCAAAATGGGGTCCGGGTAGACTTAGCCTCACAATATGGCACTGAACGAAAAGAAACAGGTTTTGAGACCCTCATAATAAAATGATGGCGATAAATAA
>NW_027114350.1:451031-451281 GCF_000696795.3 Halyomorpha halys | reverse complement strand
AAAATGGCGTCCGGGTAGACTCAGCCTCACAATATGGTGCTGAACGAAAAGAAAACGGACGCGAGACCCTCATAATATAAAAGACGACGATAAAAAACAAAATAGTGCCCGGGTAGACTCAGCCTCACAATATGGCACTGAACGAAAAGAAACATGTTTTGAGACCCTCATAATAAAATGATGGCGATAAATAACAAAATGGTGTCCGGGTAGACTGAGCCTCACAATATGGCGCTGAACAAAAGAAAAA
>NW_027114350.1:447701-449011 GCF_000696795.3 Halyomorpha halys | reverse complement strand
AGAGAGAGAGAGAGAGAGAGAGAGAGAGAGAGAGAGAGAGAGAGAGAGAGAGAGAGAGAGAGAGAGAGAGAGCGAACAAACCTCGCTAACTTATTCTATATAATTTAATAACATAGAAAACAAAAAGAATAAAGGGAAACTATTTACAATAAAAATAAAATATTATACACATATCATAGTAAAAACTAACAAGCTCCCCAAAGTAAATGCTACATACATAATTTAAACATAAGAATAAAATAAAACAACTCTTCATACAATTCATAAATGAGGTAAAATGAAACAAAAACAATATTTACAAAAGTCAAAAATAATCCTAAACAAAAACAATGAATAAAATAAATAACAGAATTATCTGTAACACAATCTGATGATGTCTGTGATATGTGAACACTCCACTTATTATTTTGTCATTGCAACTCTTCAATATGGACAGTTCTCCTCTTTTTTGGTTCTTAGATACTTTCTAGTGACAATATTGTGTTCTTTAATAATTATCACCCTGAATTGACCCTCGTATCTCTGTATCTCCTTACCCCTGTTAGACCCCAACTTTCTGTACACGATCGTTCCGATTTTGATCCCTCCCATCATGTCTGTCACCTTTAAATTCTCCCGCCCCACCCTCCTGCCTTCTCCCGTAACTTTCTTGGAGCAACATGGTTGTTGTGTATCTTCTCACCGTCTACTGCCGTGCTCTTATAGTCCCGCCGGTGTCCTCGAACCCCAAACAGGATGAATGGTGAAAATCCCGTGACGGTGTGTGCGGATTATATGCCGCTATAGCCTTAGGCATTGCTACATCCGGTTCCAATCTCTTGTCGATCTAATATAAGCGACGATGGTCACTCAACGTACCACGAAGCCGCTCTATGCTTCCTCTGCTCTTGGGGTGCCCTGGTGTGTTGAGATTCCATGTTACGTCCAGGTCATTCATTTCTGATCGAATCATGGCATAGGCGAATTCTCTGCCTGAATCTGAAGAAATACGCTCTGGAACTCCTTAGAATTGGAACCACAATCGGAGAGCTGCCAACGCTGCTTCCGACGACTTGTCCTACACCTGGTGAGCCATTGCCGCCTTACTGAAGAGATCAATTATTGTGATCCATTTAAATCCTCTCCATGTGAATGTATCGATTTGCAGATCGTTGAGTGATGAATCTGTGGTAGGTGTCTCCTGTTGTCTCCCTTTTGGTGGGTTTCGTGAGTGGACAAACTTCACAATTTCCTACAACCTCCGAGAATGTCTTCAACATTAGAACGGCGTAGAACGTTCGTTTGCAGAGATGTCAATGTTTGGGGGGGGG
>NW_027114350.1:443334-447444 GCF_000696795.3 Halyomorpha halys | reverse complement strand
CCCCACTCCTTCCACTATTTCCCCCACTACTTTCCCCACACCCCCACTCGTAATCCATTAAATTTAAGCATATTGAGCAATAAATCTTTCTCATTTCGCGTTCCACCATACTTTCGTTGACATCTCTGGAAACGTGTGAGTTAATATTTTTTTAAAAAAATCTTTATTTTTTGATATTAGTTTTTGTTTTCTTAAGTTCATTTTAATTTTTTCTTTGTTTAGTATTTTACAACTTAGTTACTTTTTTCTATTTTTTAAACAAAAATGTTATTTAGTTTTTCATTTTTTATCTTTTCGACCAACGAGGTTTCTTCTTCCTTTTTTTAAATAAACTAATTTAATTCTACTTTTTGTTTTATTTGACCAGGGAGGTTATTTTGTATTATTATTACATAAGTTTATTTTTTATTTATATATCGTTTAATTTATTTTTAGTCATTTACATCAAAAATGGAAACATCTTCAAGGCAATGTGCCAACTGTCATAAAAATTTTCAAAGCACTAGGGATTGTATGAAGCATGCATTGTCATGTTGTTATGCTGCTGAATCCTCTTGTATATGTGTTAAATGTTAAAAAAAGGATTTGCCACATTTAACACATATAGTTAAATGTGGCAAATCTTTTTCAAAATCATATGATCGAAAGTGACATGAAAATTCTTGTAACGGTAATTCGACATATACTTGCATGAAATGTATTGGTATTTTTCCAAATAGTTATAAGGGTAAAAGGCATGAAAATGTTTGCACCCAGGAACCGCTTCTGAAAAAAATAAAATTATCTGAGCCACAAAAGAAAGAAGTATGGACACTCACACCAGACAAGTTGGAACTTACTGAGTATGAAACAGCTTTTCAAAACAGGTTGGCGTCATTCTTCATTAGATCGCCCGATTGTATGGATATTATTTCGTTTCTGGAAAGTGTTAAGAACATCTTAGTGGATAAAATTAAGGATCTATTATATCACCATGGTGCATTAAAAGTGAACTTTCTATAGGAATGCACTTTTACAAATTGTATTGGTGATAGGACAGATAGAGCATTCAAAACACGTAACAAATGTGTATTTAAAAGTAGTGATCTCAGAGAATTTGTTGAGAAAAGTTTTATCAAGATTAAAACTGAAACAGAGCAGTCTCAATTTCAAAAGAGTGGATGGATGCTGAGTGGAGTTGATGGAATCAGATTAAGAATCAACAAGTATTTGCCATTAAGGGGCTATACATATCTAACTCTCCCTGCATCTATAGAATCAAAGAAAGCCTGCATTAATGTACAGAATAGTGATATGTACTGTTTTAAGTACTCTATATTAGCAAAATTTGTGAAAAAAAAATGCTCACCGTGTTACAAAGTACATTGATCTAGAGTATTTATATGACTTTAGTTGTGTTTCATTTCCTACTTCTATTAACGAAATAAAGAAATTTGAAAAGGTAAATAACATCTCTATTAATGTTTATGGTCTTGATGAAAAAGAAAAAATATATCCCCTGAAAGTCTGTAAAAAAGAACTGAAAGACCATCGGGATCTTTTACTTGTGTCTAATGGTCAAACTTCCCATTATGTTTATATAAAGAATTTGGAAAGATTAGTAATGAATCAAATTAGGAAATATGAACATAAAATAACAATTTGTAAACGCTGTTTTACACATTTCGACAACCGGTATGGGAAACAAGCAAGTGAAAAACTTGAAGAACAAAAAATATATTGCTCTGACAATAAACCGATAAGGGTGGAGTTGTCTAAGAAAGAGGCCAGTATCAGATTCTCAAATGTGGAAAGACAAAGTAAAGTACCGTTTGTTATCTATGCGGACTTTGAATCCATCTTGGTTCCTATTAACGAATCGTCAGGAAGCACGATCAAATATCAGAGGCTTGATCCGATATCATTTTGTGTATATGTAAAAGGAATGGAAGAAGTAGATATTCCAATAACTGAACCGTACATTTATAGAGGAGCCAATGCCGCTTCACACTTTATGGATTTTATAACAAATATAACCGAAAAGATTCAAGAAATTTACAAATTAGTAAAACCAATGCTGATCTCATCAGAAGAAGAACAAGATTGGACTACATCCGAAACCTGCTACATGTGTCAAAACGCATTTACAGAAAACAATATAAAAGTTAGAGACCACTGCCATCTAACCGGAACTTACTTAGGACCATCTTGTAACAATTGTAATTTAAGACGTGTAAATCCCTCGTTTATACCTGTTATGATGTATAACTTAAGCAACTATGACGCACATTTCATAGTTAAGGAATTGGGAAATGTCTCTGGTAGAGTTGAAGTAATACCTAACAGCGAAGAAAAATATATATCTTTTACAAAACATGTTGGTAAAATGAAATTGAGATTCATAGGCTCTTACAGATTTATGCCACGAAATTTGGATTATCTTGTAAAATCTCTGTCCATGGATAAATTCAAAGAAACAAGGAAATATTACAATGATGAGGAATTAACATTAGTTACGAGGAAAGGTGTGTTTCCGTACGATTATATTGATGATGTTGAAAAGTTAAATGAAACGGAACTTCCACCAATTGAAGCTTTTTACAATAAATCGTGTAATGCCGATATCAGTGTAGAAGTTTATACACACGCTAAAAACATATGGGAACACTTTAAATGTCAATCATTGGGAGACTATGCTGATGTTTACGTTAAAACTGATGTTCTTCTACTTTGTGACGTCTTCGAATCTTTCCGAAATGTTATGATATGAATACCCATGAACTTGATCCAGCTCATTATTTTACAGTTCCTGGTTTGACATTTGATACCATGTTGAAATATACTAAAATGAACATTGAGCTTTTACAAGATTATGATATGATTCTAATGAAAGAGCACGGAATTCGAGGCGGTTTGTGTTATGTGTCACACAGGTATGCAGAAGCAAATAATAAATACATTAGTACCTTTAATTCAAATAAAGGATCGAGTTACATAATTTATTTAGATGCAAACAATCTTTATGGTCAAGCAATGAGCATGTATTTACCATACGGAGGATTTGAGTGGGTTAACAGTCCGGATTGTGTAAGTATCCTCGATCTCAGGGATGATGATGAAATTGGATATCTTTTCGAATTAGACATTATCTATCCTCAAGAACTTCATCATATTCACGATAATTTACCATTTTTACCTGAAACAATCGTACCACCGTAATTCAAAAAAATGAATAACACATTTCGGAAAAAGAAACCGCTACGTTCTACACTACAAAACTTTGATACAGGCTATAAAACATGGATTAAAACTAGAAAAAATACACCGTGCATTAAAATTTAAACATAGCAGCAGTGGATATGAGCAAATCAAGAGTCCTGTTTATTAAACCTATATATATAGGGTATGTGCATTTTAGATTTATCCAAAATTGTCATGTATCACTTTCATTATGATGTAATGATGAAACGATATTCCATTAATAACATAAAATTGATGTACACTGATACTGATTCCTTTATATATAGAGTTTTAACAGATGATGTTTATGAAGATATGAAAAACATGAATCAGTATTTTGATTTCTCGGATTATCCTAAAAATCATCTCTGTTATTCGGAAAAAAATAAAAAGAAGTTAGGGAAATTTAAAGATGAAATGAATTCCAAGATTATTTCAAAATATGTGGGATTAAGAGCTAAAATGTATACTATCATGACTGAAAATGGTGTGAAAAAGCGCGCTAAGGGCGTAAAAACATCCGTATTAAAACAATATATTAGTTTTGAAGATTTTGAAAAAGTATTGTTTAAAAATGAAATTATGCATACGCCTATGCGCTTAATACAATCAAAGGAACATACAATTTTAGCTCTGAGGTGAATAAAATCTCTCTTTCTTCTTTTGATGATAAAAGACACATAAGTAGAGAGACTATGGGCGAGCTGGGACACTTTTGTGAGGAGGGAGTTCCTCGACTTACCACCAGAGCGTTGTTAGTTCAGACGGTGACCGCTAGATAGCAGCACCATCGGCAGTAATGAGAGTATGGGGGAGCTGGCACACTGATTTGAGGAGCCAATCAGAAGCCAGCATTTTGATGACGTCACACATGGCGGGAGATTTGAATTC
>NW_027114350.1:442342-442631 GCF_000696795.3 Halyomorpha halys | reverse complement strand
GCCACCATTGCATAAGAGGGTCTCGCGTCCTTTTTCTTTTCGTTCAGCGCCATATTGTGAGGCTGAGTCTACCCAGACGCCATTTTGTTTTTTATGTTACCACTTTTATTATGAGGGTCTCGCGGCCTTCTTCTTTTCGTTCACCACCATATTGGCCACGTGACTTACGGGTTTGGCAGGGGCTTAGTCCACCCGGACGCCATTTTGTTTTTTTGATCATGTTCATTTTATTATGAGGATCTCGCAATCCTCTTCTTTTCGTTCACTGCCATATTGATCATGTGACTTA
>NW_027114350.1:439451-442292 GCF_000696795.3 Halyomorpha halys | reverse complement strand
ATATAGGTATGTGCATTTTAGATTTATCCAAAATTGTCATGTATCACTTTCATTATGATGTAATGATGAAATGATATTCCATTAATACCATAAAAATTATGTACACCGATACTGATTCCTTAATTTATAGAGTTTTAACAGATGATGTTTATGAAGATATAAAAAACATGAATTAGTATTTTGATTTCTCGGATTATCCTAAAAATCATCTCTGCTATTCGGAAGAAAATAAAAAGAAGTTAGGGAAATTTAAAGATGAAATGAATTCCAAGATTATTTTAAAATATGTAGGATTAAGAGCTAAAATGTATGCGATCATGTCTGAAAATGGTGTGAAAAAGTGCGCTAAGGGTGTAAAAACATCCGAGGTCCTCTTGCCTCTGCAGCCTTAAAGGCTCATATCAATTATCTTCACTTGGTATCACAAGTCAATTTTTCCTCGCCAATGACAGCGAAGACCCACACTAGTCCTCATTCTATCAACAATAAAAAAATTACAAAGTGTCCAAGCTTTAAGAGAGTCCTCAATAACCATCGTTATAATTTAGGTACAGTAGAAGGATCACTTCAGCCAACGATTACTTCTAAAGATCTTCCTCAAAACTCTGGAGACTCTGGAACCTTCCTGTTCCAATTCTACATGCCACTCTAGTTCTCTGGGTCATTGTAGTAAATTTATAAATTCCTTAGTGGTACAACACAAAAAACATTTTGTCCGTTCAGCAACGCCAGAGCCACTTATTGACATTTCGTAGGAATTTACCTCCATAGAAACTAACTCACAACAGTTACCCTCTTCTTTGGGTCTCCTAGCAGTCCTCATGGTCCTACTGGGCTCCAAGAGCCTGAATCACTAAGGTCAA
The DNA here is from genome assembly GCF_000696795.3 of Halyomorpha halys. Lineage (NCBI taxonomy): Eukaryota > Metazoa > Arthropoda > Insecta > Hemiptera > Pentatomidae > Halyomorpha > Halyomorpha halys. The sequence continues at coordinate 441,429 of NW_027114350.1, read as the reverse complement.
ATCGTTCCGCTACATTTGATCCTAATAAATCTAACGACATTTCGTTTGAAAATATTTTCGTTCAAGACGAAACTCCAGGATCCAAACGCCCAGCTGCGTCAGACTCTAGTCATGCTAGCGGCATTTCGCTGGTAAATAATTTTCCTCCATTTCACTCACAATTGCGGTGCACCTCCAAAATGTCCCCTATCTGTGGTCAACCTGAACCTACCCGCCTGCCTCAGCCTGAAATCCTAAAATCTAATCAGTCTACTCCGTTAGACGCTGATGAAACCAATGACATTTCGCTGGATATTTCCTTTATACAAAATCACTCACAGCACTTACCCTCTTCTGTGAGGTCTCCAGGCAGTTCTCTTGGTCCCACCGAGCTCCATGACCTTGATCCCTTGAGATCAGATCGCCCAACTTCATCTGATCTTAATAAATGTAACAACATTTCGTTGGAAGTGAACTATATACTAAATGACTCGCAATGGTTACAATCTTCTATATGGCCTCCCTCCAAGAGGTCTCTAGCTAATTATCTTCTTATTCCCACTTGGCCTCTTCGTACATATATCCTTAGATCTTATTTCTTAATCTCATCATATTCCCGTGCCGTGAATCCAAATATCATTTGTTTGAAGGAACTAATTTAAATAAGAAAACTAAAAAACCGCACCTTACCTCCAAGAGGTACTCAATGAATTACCGCCTTCCTCCTGTTCGTTACGTAAATCTCGAAGAGGCTCTACAGCTAAAAAAAGAACTCATATATTTCCTTCGATAAGGTGGCTCATCGGCATTGCAACCGCCCAACTCGATCATCATAACCAGAGGAACGTAGGAAGCCGATAGTTTTCCTAAGTGGTCGTGGAAGGGTTGCAATGTTCATTAGAATTAAGTTCCCCATAATATTACTGTGCTTCTTACAATCTTTATTTATTTTCTGCCATCTTTTGTCGTATCAGATGCCCCACAATAAGATTAATTATTACATGCACCAGAGATCTCGTAAAATTAATCAGTCTTCTTTCATTACATTCCCCATTCCAACCACTCAAGTCTGTTGTTCACATATCCTCTTCATACCTTGTTTTACTATTCGCGCTTTTCCATGATTTGAGCAGTTTTCTATAGGCAGCATTCCCTGTGGTATCAAATACCTAATTTCTCTGATACTAGATAAAGTTAAAATTTTAAGCGGGCGGAATGGTGTGCTCTTTTACTATGAAGCTTATTGAAATCCTGCCACAAAGTCATATCCCGACTAGAACTGCTCGTTTTTCTTTAGAGGTTCGCCTGTACCTGTAAGGACACCTTATTCAACGGATGAACGCATTCGTGGCTCACCACGTTTTCCAAATGCTGGATCCTGCAAACTGCAGGAATCTGTACTCTGCAGCTAAAGGACTTCAACCATCGGAACTAGTGAACCACTTATTGCTGACAGTACCTGCATAGTTGAAAACTAGAGATCAAATTAGTTATCCTTAACCCCGTCAGTGTCAATTCAAAATTTTTTACAAATTTTAGGCATGCGGTAAGTTGCGGCCAACATATAGTGAAAAGTACTATGTGAGTTTTATTGATGATTACTCAAGGATTCCAAGAGTTTACCCAATCAAAAAGAAATCTGAAGTTTATGAAAAATTTGTGGAGTATTTTAATGTTCTAAAAAATTATGGTCAAGGCCCGTTTAGAGAATTGAGATGCGAAAATGGAAAAGAGTATATTAATCAAGAATTTTGTTAATATTGTAATCCTAAATTTATTAAGAAATATAGAGGGCATATGTTCATATACCCATGTATGTTTCCCCCGCCATATTGTGCTTGTACCTAGTGTGAGTGAACTGTAATAAGAAGAGTTTATGAGTAATAAAAAACCTTGTCTCTCGAATCTAGTGTTATTTATTAACCAACATTGGTTATGGGCCCAGGCCACGACATTCGAGAGACAATAAAAGTTCGTGTTTTTTAGAGTTGTGTGTAAT
>NW_027114350.1:434877-438631 GCF_000696795.3 Halyomorpha halys | reverse complement strand
ATTTGTTTTAATTGCAAGAAAAAGGGACATAAGTCAACTGAGGGTAGAAAAAAAGGTTCTGTGAAAAAGAATGTAAACAACAATAATAAATCGACTTTACTAGCTGCGTTATCATCAGTGATATCAGACTCCAACGATTGGATAATTGATTCTGATGCAGCCGCACATATGACCAAGAACAAACATTGGTTAAGTGACTGTAGTGAAAACAAGCAAGAGATTTCAGTAGCTAACAATGAAAAAATCATATCAGAAGCTGTTGGATTAGTTAATCTTAATAGAAATATTAATGTTTTGAATGTGTTGTATGTTCCACAGCTGGCGACTAACTTGTTATCAGCCAGTAAAATGACAGATAAAGGTTATAAAGTTGTTTTTGACCGTGACCAGTGTAAAATGTATCAGGAAATGAGCTGATGAATACTTACGATGAAGGAGGAGTTTATAAAATAAGAAAGCCCCAGGTTGTAAATGTAGTGGAAAACTCTAATGAAATTAAACAGGTGAAAAAATTGCCTCATGATCTGTGGCATCAAAGATTAGGGCACTTAAATAGATATTATATGAATAAATTAAAGAGTTCTGCTATTGGAATGGATTTCAGTGATAATGGTGACAGTGATTGTTTAGCTTGTATCAAAGGCAAACAAAACAGAGAACCCTTTAATAAAGATAGGGGTGTGCAATCAAGCTAGAACTCATACACTCTGATTTGTGTGGACCTATGAGTGTTCCCTCTTGGGGTGGTGCTAGATATATGTTGACATTTACTGACGATTTTAGTCGGAAGACTTTTATTTATCTATTAAAGAACAAATATGAGACTATGAAAAAATTTCAAGAATTCAAAAATGAGGTAGAAAAACAACTTGAGGCTAAGATAAAAATATTACGTACGGATAATGGTAAGGAATATACTAATAAAAACTAAAGAGAATTACTTACGTAGGCACGGGATTGTCCATCTAAAATCTGCACCTTATTCTCCTCAACAAAATGGTGTAAGTGAAAGAGTTAATCGCACAATTATTGAGAAATCTAGGACCATGTTATTGGATATTGGGATAGAAGCAGTGAGTACAGCCACATATCTTAAAAATCGAAGCCCTACTAATGCTCTCGATCATAAATTACCGGAGGAAATTTAGTCAGGTAGAAAAGTTAATTTATCTTACCTCAAAACCTTTGGATGTAAAGCCATGAGATTTATACCTAAGGAAAATAGGAAAAAAATTGGATACCAAGTCTGAAGAATGCATTTTTGTTGGGTATCCTGATGACTGTAAAGCATACAGACTTATCAATCCTTCAAACCCGAAGCGAGCTATTATTTCCAGGGATGTAAAATTTATTCAGAAGGCAACTTCACTTGAGAAACCGAATGAAATTTCAAAATCGCCCAGTGAAATTCCTATTGTTTTTTCTGAGCGATCAAATAATTTGGATAATGAAAAACCGGAAGACGAAGTACCGTACAATGAAGAGCTGGACAGTGAAGAGCCATTTTATGGTTTCGAAAATCAGGCTGAGGATGTAGATATAATATAGTATAAAATATAATATAGTAATTAACTGGACCTGCAAAGGCATGTGTTGCATCTTATCCGGAATTACTAAAACCCACCACTCGGTTAGATCAGATGGTAACAATACTGCGAAAGCGCTTCCAGGGATCTATTTCACCCGAGCAGCGATTACTAGAGTTAAACTCCGTCGAACAACTTCCGGGGGAGGGGGTTCGTGATAATGCCGACAAATGTCGAAGGCAACTCCTAAGTCTTCAGTTGAAGAAGCTAGCTGGGTAAGAAGTAATTATGAAAAAATCATTATGGCTGCATTTATAAAGGCCCTTCAGCCAGAAATTAGGCAGCAATTACAGTTTGAGCCTCCTTCTTCATTTGAAGAGGTCATAAATAAGGCGTCAAGAGTCAGTGAAGCGCTCTCAAATGTTGTGATGGTAAAAGATGTGTGGGCAATCCGAAGGAATTCTGATAGCCGGTTGGATCTAAGATTTACAGAGAAAGAGAGGAAATGTTATCGGTGTAATAAATCAGGGCACTAAGCTAAAGAGTGTCCTCTAAAAAGACCAGCGAGAGCACAAAGGGAGAAAGAGTTTATTCGATCAGATAATAGAGGTATTTGCTTTGTATGCGGATCGACGGAGCACTTTGCAAGAGGCTGCCCTAGACGTGTTACCTTAGCTGTTAGCTGTTAATACTTGCGAAGAGAATAAAAAAATGAATTCCCCAAACTTTCAGGGCGTGATGGGTGCCCCACCTTCATAAGCCCAGCCAAAGAAGGGATGACTTACGTTATCCATAATGTTGCCACAGTCAATAGTAAAGGAATATTGCAAGACATTGAAATTAAGGGACAGCGCCGAGAATTGCTAGTAGATAGTGGTTCTGAAATTTCGATAATAAAAGAACCTATAGAGGGTTATACTCTATATCCATCGCGTCTGGTCGCATCCGGTATTACAGGTGATCTAATAAATGTCCGAGGGGAGCAGGTTTTGGAGTGTCAAATCCAGTCGACGGTTTTGGCGCACCGATTCGTTGTTGCAGACGTGGTATCGAGAGCAGACGGTCTGATGGGATGCTACAAAAGGATATCATACGCCTTTCGGAGAGCCCGTGGTCAGCACCTGTAGTACTTGTAAAAAAGAAAGGAGATGGTATCTCAACATGTAAGAACAGGTTTTGTACCAACTTTCGGGGTTTAAAACAAATTACCAAAACGGATGCTTACCCACTCCCATTGATTGTTGAAACGCTAGAGCGTATGGGGCAAAGCAGAACCTTCTCTACCATAGATTTAGCTAGTGGTTATCATCAGATACCAATCTGGCCGGAAGATCAGCAGAAAACTGCCTTTACGACGGAGGGAGGACACTTCGAATATAAAAAGATGCCTTTTGGTTTAGTTAATGCACCGGCAACATTTCAGAGACTGATGGATCAACTACTTTCAGAAATAAAAGGGGATGAATGTCTAGTATATCTTGATGATATTATCGTCTACAGCGCAAATATAGAGGAACACTGTCAGCGATTAGAAAGGGTGTTAGCACGACTAAACGAAGCAAATTTACAAGCGAATCTGGAGAAGTGCCACTTTGCGCAAAGTGAAGTACATTATCTGGGACATATAGTTTCCAGCGAAGGTGTGAGGCCCTTACGATCATCTTAAGAAAGAATGAAAAATTCCACTGGGGAGAGGCGCAAAGAACATCTTTCGAGGCTGTCAAAGAAGCATTGTGTTCAAACGCTGTTTTAATTTATCCGGATTTTAATGATCCCTTTATACTATCAACAGACGCTTCGGGTGTAGCATTAGGAGCGGTACTTTCTCAGATGAGGGAAGATTATGAGAGACCAGTGGCGTATACCAGCCGTCAACTTAATAATGCCGAGCGTAACTACTCTGCTACTGAAAGAGAGTTACTGGCCACCGCTCAATTCAGGTGCTATTTACTAGGAAGGAAATTCACTCTAGTAACGAATCATGCAACCCTCAAATGGATGTTACATTTGAGAGATCATTCTGCTCGGCTAGCGCGGTGGACGCTACGGCTAATGGAGTATAATTACGACGTCGTTCATAGGCCTGGAGTACGTCACCAAAATGCCGATGGCCTCAGTAGAGGAGTGGGTACAATAAATTCGAAGTTTCTCGACGAAATATCTTTCGTGAAGGAGCAAGAAGAAGATGTTTGGTGTCGCAAGTTAAGGTATTATAAATTTAAACAATT
>NW_027114350.1:434292-434827 GCF_000696795.3 Halyomorpha halys | reverse complement strand
TATAAACGCTGCTTCAACACTTATTGCTTTAAAATTGAATAAAATAGAAGCAATACATAATTATTGTTTCCTAAAGATTTCATTACTTATGTTATGATGGAATACATCAAACATCAGATTTTATTATATAAATTTTATATTTAATTTAAGCTTTAAATTAAGCTGAAATATTGTAAGAGAAAAGAAAATATGCAACAATCACTCAAATAATTTTTCAGATGCTAATTTGTCATATTTTGTTAAAGTAAATATTCAAATATTTTGTTGTTAAATTATTGAAGGATGAATAAACAATATTTTTTATATAAAGTCCATTAGTATTATGATCATAAAGTACTTTAATAGAAAATTTTAATTATTAGAATTGAAATTGATTAGTAAAATATATATGATGGGGGGTTAATGGGCAGGATAACAGGAGGACTAGAGAGGGAGATGGTTGCGGGTGTCTCCCCCACTCTTTATGGATGAATCAGGCCAGAGTGCCCTACTCACTGTCTGAGGATTCCCAGTTCTCCCTATCCCTGCCAACGCC
>NW_027114350.1:431587-432082 GCF_000696795.3 Halyomorpha halys | reverse complement strand
ATCCAGGAGGGCTAGAAGGAGGCTTAGGGTCGGTTCTCAGGATACCGAAGGTCAACAGGGCACCTCCACCTATGGTGCTAGGGACCGGAACCCTTTGGGACCTGGAATGACCAGGAGTGCTGATATGAGGCAAAGGGGGAGGCCCCTGGCCTGACCGGGCCCATCAACCTCTGTTGACAGGGACCGGAATTCATCAGGACCGGGACCTTCCACTGAGAAGAGGATAAGGTCCTCCCCAGGGATTTCTGCGCCTATGGCAAAGAGGCCTAGGGGAGGTGGACCAATGAGACCAACGTACTCAAACGCTGTGGGATGCAGTAGGGTTGCTATCATTCCTTACGGTTATCCTTCCGTCCAGCTCACTCGTGAGCAGTGATGAGGTGCAGACACGCCTGATTAAGATTATGGACGAACAGGCACAAGGGGGTGCACACCTCGAGTTTAGTAATTTTATTTATCATCTCGGGGGGTGCATCGTGATTTGCGACAACCAAG
>NW_027114350.1:430798-431137 GCF_000696795.3 Halyomorpha halys | reverse complement strand
AAGATCCCGGAAAGCAGCGTACGATTTCTAGAAGGCAGAGGCTTCCTGATGAACTATAATTTCAGGAAGGCCTTTGTTAAAGTTCACACTAGGAGGAGACCTCCACCAAGGGAAGAGAGAGGTGCTGGCGAACCCATGGATGTGGAGAGTGCTGCTTCGACCTCTCGCTCTGGCATGAGTGGGGAGGTGGCTCGCCGCGCCAGAGCGGGGGAATCGGGTAGGCGGACCATGGTCGGATCTGGACCGCAGGCTGTGAGCGGATCTGGAGGACTGATTACCAGTGGATCCGGAGGGCTGGCAGCGGGCGGCTCTGGAGGACGGGTTGTTGGTAGACCAAGA
>NW_027114350.1:430438-430748 GCF_000696795.3 Halyomorpha halys | reverse complement strand
CTTTTGAAGAATGCACTACTAATAGAAATCAAAAGTATTTTTTAAATGGTAAACCGACCAGCAATTTTAAACAACAACGCGGAAATAATACAATACAAACCACTTCACACACTAACTCACAATATGTTACACCAGAAAATAGAAAACAGTTTTTGGAATATGGAGAAACACCTAGTACCGAAGAAGACCGTAAAGATCGGAAAATTAGGGAACCAGAAGAAGAACTGAAACAATTTAGTAACACCGACCATTTTATAAACCCAGTAATAGGAAGTTTGGATATCATAGAGCAAAAAAATAATAAATTATC
>NW_027114350.1:426142-429978 GCF_000696795.3 Halyomorpha halys | reverse complement strand
GTAAGGATATTGATATTATTTTAATACAAGAACCTTACTTATTTGGTATAAGAACCGTACTTAAAGGCAGGATCAGTGGACTGGGCATGCGGGGGTACAGTATCATTTCTGTACCAATGCATGCCAGAACCTGTATCCTGTATAAGAGTAAACTCAAGATGCTGCCTCTTTAGCACTTATGTTCCAGGGACTTGGCAGCAGCGAATTTGGCCCTCAAAGAGGGAACTTACAGGGAGGTGACATTTGCCTCTGGTTATCTCCCCTATGAAGAGGCTATTCCTACAACGGCCTTAAGGAAAATGGTGGATGGGCTGGCTGAGGATGAAATAGTGGTCTCCATGGATGCCAACGCCCATCACTGGCTCTGGGGGAGCACAAACACCAACCAGAGAGGTGAGTCTCTTTTAGAGTATCTTTTAGGGCATGACTTAGAGGTCCTAAGCAGAGCAGCAAGGCTACCTTTGTCAATAGAGTGAGGGCGGAAGTCATAGATGTAACCGTAGCCACTCGTCGAGTAGGTCCGATGATTAAGAATTGGCACGTCTCGGATAAAGAGACATGCTCAGATCATCGGTATATTAGATATGACTTAACAACAGGTGACATGACCGAGTCGGTGTACAGGAATCCAAAGTTGACAAACTGGGACACCTACTGTACCCAACTTGAGGAAGAGGTCAAGAGTTGTCCGGGAACAATCAGGAACACCTGGCAGCTTGAATGCCTTAACATGTTCCTAACGTACGCGATCATAAGGTCCTACACTGACAATAACAGGATATACAGGATCCAAACCAACAGGAACACAACCTGGTGGAATGAGGAACTGGCTAAGCTGAGAGGACTCACAAGGAGACTCTTTAATACAGCGAAAAGAACGGGCTGTTAGGACACCTACAAGAGAGCACTAACTGATTATAACAAGGCGGTTAGGAAGGCAAAAAGAGGGGCATGGAGGAAGTTCTGCAATGACATTAATGATGCCCCCTCCACGTTCAGAATTAACAGGATTCTATCCAGGGACTCTGCAAGAGGAGTGTTGGGTGCTGTTGAGGTGGAAGAGGGGTTCACCAGCTCTGAGGCGGGAACCCTGGAGGCCCTAGCTCGCTCACACTTCCCTGGGTGTGCACTGATAGAAGAAAAAGACACGACCCCCAACTATAGAGAGCTACACTTGTAGTAGAGATAAGTGGGTTGAGGCAAATAGGATTGTCAACTCTGGCAAGGTTGAGTGGGCAATTAAATCATTCTCGCCCTTTAAATCAGCTGGCACGGATGGAATCTTTCCGGCCTTATTACAAAAAGGCCTAACGGTCTTGAAGCCATATCTCTTAGCGTTGCTCAGGGGGAGTTTGGCACTGAGTCACATTCCATGTAGTTGGAGACTGTTGAAGGTGTGTTATATACCTAAACCAGGGAAAGCATCCTATGACAACCCTAAGGCATATAGACCCATTTGTCTGACATCCTTCTTAATGAAGACACTTGAGAAGGTTCTGGACAGACACATTAGGGAGACTACGCTGGTAGAGAGACTGTGAGGATGCTTTACATCACTTAGTATCCAGGATAGAAAAGAGTTTAGCCTATGAGGAGATTATGGTTGGTGTCTTTATTGACATTGAAGGTGCATTTGATCGTACTCCTTACAGAACCATGGCGAGAGCCATGGAAATGAAGGGGGTGGGACAACTTTCTTTCAGCTGGATTAATGCGATGTTGGAAGGAAGATTTCTCAAGTCGGAACTAGGACACACTAAGATGTGGATGAAGCCCGCTGGTGGCTGTCTGCAGGGTGGAGTGCTATCTCCTCTCCTGTGGTGTATGGTGGTAGACACCTTACTTGCCAGATCCAATAAGGCAGGCTTTTACACGCAGGGATATGCTGATGACATCGCTGTGTTGATAGGAGGCAAATTCCCGGGAACTATCTCAGGACTGCTTCAAACATCGGTAGACCTTATGGATGGATGGTGCCAGGAATATGGTCTGAGCATCAATCCTCAAAAGGTCAGTCTTTGTGTCTTCACGAAAAAAAGGAACATTGTAATCAGGTCGCCGTACCTTAACGGTGAACGATTGGGATTCTGTAGTGAAGTCAAACATCTTGACGTTACTCTGGATAGCAGGATAACTGAAGTGGCAACTTCATGTTGAAAGGACCAGCATGAAGGCATTGAGGTGTCTCTGGGCATGTAAAGGAGCCGTAGGCAAATCCTGGGCCCTAAAACCAAAAGTTATATACTGGTTGAACATAGCAGCGATAAGACCAATTGTTCTATACGCTGCCATTATCTGGTGGCACAAGGCTACGACCAGAAAATCCCAAACTTGGCTTGGGAAACTTCAGAGACTGGCGTGCCTTATGATAACGGGAGCCATAAGCACCACTCCTGTAGCAATGGAGGTTCTGCTGAACATTAAACCTCTCTGCATACAGGCTTATGAAACTAGGAACGAACTACCACTCCTTAACTTATGAGGGACATGGTAGACTGTTCAGGGAGAGCCCACGGACGGGAGAGCCCAAGCCTGGTTTAATGAAATTCAAAATTCTTGATTGTGCATCGGGACTATGCACTTCATAAAGGGAGGGCGAGTTAAGGAACCGGCATTATAAATTTAAACAATTGCCCCTTGCCCAACTGAACCTAAGTCACTTTACACATATGGTTGCATATGTCCACATTCTCCTTACAATTTTATAGAAAAAAAACTCAATAAAAACAACTAGGTTCAAAGAAGGGCCAGAGACCCTTCTAACAGCCCTTTCAAGGCCTTAGTATCCTATATCAATAGCAAGGGCTGACACTTAGGCAGGTACATGCTGTCATCTCACAATGGACTTGCATCAGTCAAACTATTTTATGGTTAACATATGTAAGTCAGTACACACAAGTCTTAGGTCATGGTCTCTTTCTTAGAAGCCTCACACCCTGCTTCTAGTCCACACCTTTTTTCCCCTTCCAGATATTTACTTCTAAATTTAATAGGCTCTCTACCCCAAACTAGTCTCTTAAAATTATCCGATTGGTCAAAACCCCTTCTCCTATTTCACTATTCCTCCTACCCCCTCTTCTCAAGTGTTCATATATATTTCCTAGACTAGAAAGCTAAGTTAGAGAAGTAAAAAGATAGAGACTGAGTAACAGTAACATGTAGTTCTTGTAAATATGTTAGAATAAAGTCATTTTAGTCTTCACTGATTTTTTATGATATGTAACTCGCAATATTATCAGAAAATACCTAGAAAAAGTTTCGAAAGGTAACCAAGGTTTATGGTATTGGGTGGACGATACATCTAATACTGATACATTGAAGATAATGGTTCCAGTTTCATTACGATCTTTTATTATTAAGGAAAATCACGATTCCTTGTGGGCGTGTCACCCAGGGGAGATTCGCACGGCAGCACGAATTCAGGATAGATTCTACTGGCCCGGCTTACGAAATGATGTAGCAACATATGTTCGAAAGTGCCAATCTTGTAACATGAGAAAGAGCCCAAGAGAATTGCTGGTTCCACTGGACCCACCGTTAGAAGGGACCTACCCAGTATCACTAGATATAGCAGGTCCATTTGGTCCAAGCACAAAAGGAAACCAGTATCTCTTAACATTTATAATTTCACGAGATATGCAGAGGCGGTGCCGTTAAAGCAACAAACGGCAAATGAAGTAGCAGAAGCATTTGTCAAGCATTGTTTTGAGGCATGGAGCCCCCAGGAAAGTTTTAACTGAGAGAGGAACGAATTTCACGTCGGAATTATTTAAGGAGACATGTAGATTATTAGGGATAAACAAGGTCCAGACTACGGCCTACCATCCGGCTGGAAA
>NW_027114350.1:425822-426092 GCF_000696795.3 Halyomorpha halys | reverse complement strand
ATTATTCCCCAACATTATCCGGTTCTTCAGAGCGAGCCATGCTCTCCGAACAACTAGGAAGAGGATCGGCCATTGACCAAGAACTAATGGAGGCAGCTAATGATGTTGTACAAACGAAGAAAGACTCTATAGAAAGTGATGATGAACTTGACATTGATAACACTGTTCATGACCCAAACTGGTGCCCCGAGTCCGAAGATGAAGGTAGGAAAAATGTTAGGTCACCTTATCAGTTACGAAGTAGAGCAAGGAGTTATATAATCTGCTCCA
>NW_027114350.1:418987-420926 GCF_000696795.3 Halyomorpha halys | reverse complement strand
AAATAAAAAAGAAAATATAAACAAAATAATTTTACACAAACAATGAATAGTTTTACAAGATAGATAAATTCATAAAGAACTGCATTTTTGTGTTTATCACGGATACATTGCAAAGAGAGAGAAAGAGAGAGGATGAAGATAATGTAGTGTCAACTTATACCAGCCAGGCAGATCGGGGAGATTGGACAAGACATACATGGAACCTCTTGTTGTGTTTGATGAGTGTGAGTGATTTGGGGACATTCCGAGAAGCCGTAGATGAATTAAACACTATTTATATAAAAAAGAAAAACAAAATCTTTGCTAGACACTTGCTCGCAACAAGAAGACAACAAGTAGGAGAAAGTATAGATCAGTTTGTACAAAATTTAAATCTCCTTGCCAAGGAATGTGAATTCAAAGCAGCTACAGCTTCTCAGCATAAGGATGAATATGTTCGTGATGCTTTTATTAATGGACTGTCATCGAATTCTATACGTCAACGACTCTTAGAGAATAAAACTTTGACTTTGAAGGAGGCTGTAAATCAAGCTCAGACCCTGGAAATGGCTCACAAACAATTCGAACAATACCAGGAAAAATACTGTCAGCTGCATGCCATCCAATGTTGTCTCACCAGAAGACAATTTAGAAATAACATCTCCTGTTCTTTCTGTTATCCCCAGGAAGGGGGGTAATTGCTTTTTTTGTGGTTACAACTGTCACCCTCGCTCAGTGTGCCCTGCTAAAGACGCTGAATGTAGGAACTGCAAAATAAAGGGGCATTACGCTTCGGTATGTAGGAAGAAGAATTCAGTGGGTAGTACAAGAGGACCAGTAGCAGCTGGCATAGTCTTAGCAATCATCAATGGTGAGCCCTTGAAAAATCTAGCAAAAGCTGTCGTAATAGCTAAAATAGATCGTCAACCCGTGCAGTGTTTAATAGATACTGGAAGCTCCAACAGCTTTATTAATTTGGATATTGTTAAGCATTACGATTTGCGAGTCTATCATGAAAGTGGAAGCGTATCAATGGCAACTACATCTCTTTCTTCACAAGTAAGTGGATATGTGCTTGTTGCCCTTGAGCTTTTAGGTCACAGTTATCCTGAATTTAAACTGTCTGTACTAAAGGAGCTCTGTTGTGATATACTACTTGGTCATGATTTTTGTAAAAAACATTCTGGCATACAACGAAAATTTGGTGGAAATAGAGAACCACTTACAATTTGTTCGGCCTCAGTAGCTAGAGTAGAGTCTCCGCGATTATTCTCCAATCTCGCTCCAAATTGCAAACCTATAGCTACAAAGTCAAGAGTTTATTCTGAGTCTAATCAAAGATTCATCAAACAGGAAATAGAACAACTATTTTCTGATGACATTATTGAGGAAAGTAACTCTCCTTGGCGAGCACAGGTTTTGGTTGTTCAAAATGAAAATCATAAGAAGAGGCTTGTTATAGATTATTCCCAAACCATCAACAAGTTCACATTATTAGACGCCTACCCTCTACCCAACATGGATGAGTTAGTAAGAAACGTAGCAAAGTACAGTCTTTTTAGTACAATAGACCTGAAAAGTGCCTACCACCAGGTTCCCATTGCATATGATGAGAAAGTCTACACTGCATTTGAAGCTCAAGGAAGATTGTATCAGTTCAAAAGGATCCCATATGGTGTTACCAATGGTGTAGCATATTTTCAACACGTGATTGACAAAATTATTTCTGATGAAGCTCTAACAGGAGTTTTCTCCTATTTGGATGACATCACTGTTTGTGGTAATGATAAAGCTGAACACGACTGTTCCGGTAACCTACGGCAACGGAAAGGTGAAGCAGAAAGGCTTTGGACCAGTAGCGCCCATGTGGCCAGCATAAAAAGCTTGCCTTCTACAACGCTTGGTAGCAAGTGAAGCAAGCCGAAAAGTGAGAGTGAGAGCCATCTTGTCTTCTGGGAGA
>NW_027114350.1:403328-418742 GCF_000696795.3 Halyomorpha halys | reverse complement strand
TTTAATCACAAATGTTTTCTTTCGGCCACCCACAACACCATCTGTAACTTAACAATAGAATTTTATTTTTCATTTTAACCATATTCATTTTTCATTTATACAGTCCACTTCAACCCAACCAGCAAACCAAAAATGAAGTGTGTCCGGCAATTTCAGTTAAGGGCATACTTCATACAACGACAATAATCTTCAATCTTTCATGTTAGCAGTAAGAAAATATGGTCTAGAATTAAATCTTGAGAAAAGTAAATTTTCAATGCTCTGTATAAATCTTCTTGGTTATGTTATATCAAAAAACTCAATTCGTCCTGATCCTGATAGATTGAAACCCTTACTTGAGTTATCTTTGCCTAATGATGCTTCTTCCTTGAAACGTACCCTCGGACTTTTCGCTCATTACTCAAAATGGGTTCCCTGTTTTTCTGAGAAAATTAGTAGCATGACGGGATCTGTCACTTTTCCTTTGGGTCCTCAAGCCGCTCAAGATTTTGCCAGGTTAAAAAAAGAAATTGCCAATTCACTGGTTACTACTATATCTGGTAGCTTAACTCTAATTGTTGAAAGTGATGCATCCGATGTTGCTATTGCAGCTACACTAAGTCGGGAAGGGAGACCAGTAGCATTTTTTTCCCGTACTTTGTCAAAATCTGAGAGGTCTCAATTTGCCATAGAGAAAGAGGCTGCAGCCATAGTGGAATCACTAAAGAAGTGGAATAAGGTATGCTTATCGGAAAACATTTTCAGCTCGTTACAGATCAAATGGCTCTTTCTTTTATTTTTAATAAGAAGCATAACAGTAAAATAAAAAATGATAAAATTTTGAGATGGCGTTTAGAATTATCTCCGTTTCTGTTTGATATTGTTTATCGCCCAGGAAAAGAAAACCATAAGGCAGATACTCTCTCAAGAATTTGCTGTGCAACATCACCAAACAAACTATATGAGCTTCACAAGTCATTATGTCACCCAGGCATAACCAGAATGTACCACTGGATTAAAATAAAAATCTTACCATACTCACTAGAGGATGCCAAGAATTTTACATCTGCCTGTCCTACATATGCTGAAGTCAAGCCAAGGTTCCTGAAAAATCAAGGGACCCTTATTAAAGCAACAGCACCATTCGAACAATCGAGTGTTGACTTTAAGGGTCCCCTACCCTCTAAAACTAAGAATCACTATATGTTGACAGTCGTGGACAAATATTCCCGTTTCCCGTTTGTTTTCCCCTGTCAAGATATTACATCTAAAACTGTGATCCAATGTCTTTGTCAACAGTTTTCCATATTCGGTATGCCGGCATTCATTCATTCAAATAGAGGAATGTCATTCCTATCAGAAGACCTAGTAACCTTTTTACATTCAAACGGGGTGGCTGTTAGTCGAACCACTCCTTACAATCCTCGAGGCAACGGCCAAGTGGAACGTTATAACGGTATAATTTGGAAAACCATAATGTTGGTGGAAAAATCTCTTGGTCTTAAATCAGATGATTGAGAAAAAGTGCTTTCTCAAGCACTCCATTCATGGTGTTCATTACTGTGCTCTGCTACTAACTGCATACCTCATGAAAGATTCTTCAACTACCTGCGTTGGACTGCAAACGGAAACTCCATCCCATCATGGTTGATACCAAATGCAACAGTCCTATTTAAAAGAAACGTGTGAAATAGCAAATATGAGGATATGATTGAAGAGGTGGAACTCTTGGAAGTAAACCCTCAATATGCTTTCATTAGACGGAAGGATGGCTCTGAGTCAACTGTTTC
The DNA here is from genome assembly GCF_000696795.3 of Halyomorpha halys. Taxonomy (NCBI): domain Eukaryota; kingdom Metazoa; phylum Arthropoda; class Insecta; order Hemiptera; family Pentatomidae; genus Halyomorpha; species Halyomorpha halys. Next base: position 416,973 of record NW_027114350.1, on the reverse strand, counting down.
ACTGCGGCAATTGGCACCACGAGGTGAATATTCATATGATCCAGCAGTCCATTACCAATTCATCTTCTATTGATGAACGACCGCAACTTGTGCAGCTGTCTGATGGCAACGAGAACTGTAATCAGGAGGTGCATAGCGATGAAAGTTCTGGTGCTGCATCTGAAGAAAGACAAACTACTCTGCCTAGTGTGGAAACTCTGGATGGGCCCTTGATTCAGGACAGTCAAAGGCCTCACAGTACTATAATATCTTCACCTGATGAACCCTTGCCTCAACACAAGCAAAGGCCTCAGAGGACCATAAGAGTTCCTTCCTACTTAAAAGACTATGTTACTTATTAATTAAAGAGGGGGAAAATGTTATGGTAACACTGTAAGGCTACACTGTAACCTCCCTGCTTTGTCTGTTTATTGTCAATGTTTCATTTGTTTTTTTTTCCTCTCATTTGTGTTCTAATGTTTATGTCTACATTTAAATGAATAAAAACCTTTCTAAAGGTTCTACTCTGTGATTTGATTTATACCTACTCAATTCAAAACATACAGGAGAGTCAAGCGATTCAAACAATGTCAACGTACTGAGGGATTTTTGCCATGAAACGTCTAAGCTTCGGAATAAAATCTGCTCCTTCGGAATTTCTTAGAATCCTTGACCAAATACTTTCTGAATTGAAGGGAGTAACTGCTTATTTTGATGATGTTATTGTCTACGGGTCAAACCAGGATGAAAGTTTTTTAATAATAACATAATAATGTGAAGAAATGACCTCCAAAGGTCATGGCAATAATAAATGCGCCCCATATCTGTGACACTGAGGGAGTACAAAGTTTTCTGGGAATGATAACGTATTATGGTAAGTTTATTCCAAATTTATCTTCTGTTACATTTCCACAAAAAGTTTGTTTCTCAAAAATCAGAAGTTCTTTTAGTCCAAGGCATGTGAGACAGCATTTAAAAAACTGAAAGAGGAAGTTGCCAGTGACCGGTTGCTAATGCCATTTAACCCCGACCTGCCAGTAATACTTTCCTGTGGTGCCAGTCCGGAAGGAATAGGTGCTGTCCTGTCACATTTCGTCAATGACCAAGAGAGACCCATGGCCTTTGCCTCCAGATCACTGACAGAAGCAGAGATAAATTACAGCCAACTGGACCGCGAAGCGCTAGCTATCATCTATGCAGTGAACAAGTTCCATCTTTACCTTTTTGGACGAAAATTTACTCTGGTGACTGACAATGGTCCCAATGGTGACAATGGATTAAGTAGAATTTTTTATCATGATGCCAAACTACCAGTCTTATCTGCTTCACGTCTACTTCGTTATGCAACGATCCAAGTATAGCGGATTTGATTATGTCATAAAACATAAGAAAGCTGTCGAAAATGTTCATGTTGACTACTTTTCACGGGCACAATGCCTGCTAAGTTACCAGCATTAAACGTTGTAAAGTATTAATCAAATATCAACGGATTTGATATCAGCTAAGTCAATTGCAGTAGGGACCCGTAAAGATTGTCAATTGTCAAAACTTCTTCAACAGTCACAGAATGGCGAAGTTCAAGATGAAAAATTTTTCGAGTCTACATACCACCACCCTTACAACCAGCTGTTTTAGCTGATCTACATTCTACCCATATTAAGACACCCAAGATGAAAAGTCTAGCCAGAAGATATTGTTTTTGGACCACCATTGATCGTGACATAGAGGCATTTGTGAAAAGCTGCAAAGCATGTGCACCACCTAGTACCCCCTTTCACCCATGGGAGGAGCCAACTTCAAATTTTAAACGTGTCCACATTGATTATTGCGAACCCAAGGTAGGACATTATTTATTTATTCTAATTGACGCTAAATCAAAATGGCCAGAAGTTAGAAATTCTAAAGCACCACCAACTTCTGCGTCCACAGTTGAATACCTTCAAGATATATTTAGCGTACATGGTCTTCCTGAAATTATGGTCTCTCATAATGCTTCTATTTTCACCAGCTCAGAATTTCGTAGAAGACTTATCGCTCCAGGTCATCCTAAAACGAATGGTCAAGTCGAAAGATATGTTTAGTTCCTTAAAAGAAAACTCGATGCAATGGAATCAATACAAGGCAGTCTACTGTCCAAAATTCACAATATCTTGTTCTGCTATCGTGCTACACCTTTACGATGCGAAAAGACTCCAGCAGAATTATACTTGGGTCGACAAATTCGAACCAAACTAGACCTGTTACAACCAAAAGGGCAGCCCCAGTTTCTAAATCCTGCCTAAGATCTTTTAGTGTCGGTGACTACCCCAGTCAAAATGAACACTGGTGGGAAAGAGATATGGAAGCCAGGCATCATAATCGAGAAATATGGGAGACTACGGAGTCCAGCTAGATGATGGATATGCGCTAAAACATCACATAGACCAATTGTGTCTCACAGAAGTTTCTCGACATGTTTCCTTTGAAGATAGTGTGTTAAGTCAGTGTGTTAACCGACAAAGGAGCGACCAACCTGCTGGCAACACTTCCCTTCCAAGGACACAACAGCAACTATCACCTCCAGGGAGGTTTATACCAGCCGTGCCAGAAGATCCTCAAATTGAGGCGGTAGCCCAACCAGGAGGACTAGCCCAACCAGGACCAGCACGATCAAGGTGTTGTCAAGGTCAAGGTGTAACAGAGGTTACAGCGACCGCCAGCTTACTTGAAAGACTAGGTTCAATAGATAAATTAGTTCTTTTAATTAGTGTGGGAAATTGTATCGATTATCGATAGTAACAGTCGAAAAGGTTTTCCCAAGATACGATGGAGTCAGTGTGTTAAGTGTCTTGTGATTGTTGTTGAGTGGAGCTTGAGAGCTCGTGTGATAGTTAGCCTAATAGGTTAGGTTCTCTCGTGTGTCTTTTTTCCAGATTAAAGTGGTTATTTTTGGAAACTTGTGTGATCTATCAGTCCTGATAGATACTAGGCAGAGTTCCTAGTGAGTATTACTTAATTTTAACGAGGGATTAAAGAGATAATAGCGTCTTTAAGGGCGACCATGAGCTATCAAAACACGGCGTCTTGGTGGCTTGAGTTCGGGTCCTCTCGTGTCGGGGATACCCGAAGGTAACCGAGTACCTATGGTAACTCGCAGACTGAAATAAGTTCCTCTAGATTGTGTGTGACTCCCAGGAGACAGGAGTGGGTAAATAATTTATAAATAAACTTTAGTGATTTTAAATTATAGAAATAAGTGTTTTTGTTTATTTACATAAGTATGTTGCTCTGTTTTTTATTGTATATGTCTCTAATTTTATTTTGCTTTAGTTTTTAAGTTTTATTTATTTATTTTAATGTAGTTATCTTATGTTTATAGTTTTAGAACAAATTTAGGTTAGTTATCTCTGTGATTCAATTAAAGTGAGTGGACTAGTAGGAACTTGTTGTTGTGAAAGATACTAGGACCTTATAAAAGCACAATGGTAACAGAAAGTGTGTTCGAAATGGAAGCAGAGAAGCAATCGAAGGAAATACAATCCACAGCTAAAAGGACTCGGGTTGCCTCACCCGTTAATGGAAAATCTGAAATGGATAAAGCGAGTAGCATACTTAACGACGCTAAACATATTCAGGAAAACCTTCGGGCGTACATGCAGCGTAATGAAAAGAAAACCGTTATGAGCGTTCGCGATCATATCAACAAAAAGATCCAATCAATTGTTGATCTGTTGGCAACATTACTTCATGGGTTTAATGAAGACAGCAATAGTGATCTTTGCTATTGTGGAGAAGGCGATTTGTGAAACATTTTCATCACAACGATTCCATAACCTGCTCGCGGACGTTATAGTTGAAACTTCTATACCAAAAGCTTTGACGTCAACTTCACCAGACGATACAACGCTTTGATGCCTAGAACCTAGTGCTGGTGTTTATAGCGAACCGCAACAAGCGTGTGTAGGCATGGACATAGCTGACCCTTCAGCCTCAACTGTAGCTTTTGAGGTATACACTAGCAAAAGAAACAAGAAAAAGGCCAAGGTGGCTAGTAAAAAGTCGCAAACAAATATAGACAACAAAATGGAGCCAAAACTGGTATGTGATGAAAATAAACAAGTGAGAACAATGGCGGAGATAGTTAAATCCTTGCCAAGAAAGCCGACACACACTCCACAATCAACATATGTCACCATCAGTGGTTCGAGTAAGAACCCAATGGATGTTATTAGCAAGTTCCTGTCAACTGAAGAAATTGGTGTTAAGGCTACTATAGTCCGTGCAATCAAGGCAGGGTCTGTTTTAGTTCGCATGGATGATTGTGGTGATGCCAACAAAATGATTGGGTGGTAGGGACTACGCGCTCAAGGCTTACAAGCGAGGCTAGCTCTGAGGAAGAAACCAAGGCTAGAGGTGCAGGGAGTTCCTCACTCATGGACTTCAGCGGAACTGGTGAGATTTTTATGGGGCAGTATACCGGAGAAGCCAGACTCTATTCCACTGATCATCGATGATCTTCGGCGACTTTTCTCCTCAGTGGCTAGAAATGGGTTGAGCATGAATTGGGTGTTAGAAGTGCATCCAACCGTTCGGTTCCTGCTCTTAGAAATGGAAAGCATAAATGGAGGATGGTGGAACATGTCTTTTAAAGACTACCTTGACGCCCCCCGATGCAGTAGATGTCATACTAAAGCCACATGCACAGTAGATGCTGTTCTCTGCATCTGGTGTGCCACGAGTAATCACACGATAAAGGAATGTCCAAAGAAAAAATAACTGGATGGTCCGCTGTGCATTAATTGTCAACGAGCGAACACTCCAATTAGTCAACGAAAACACAAGGCGGGCAGCAGAGATTGTCCTGTGCACTTAAAGTGGGCTAATGAGGCAGCAAAAAGGACTTTTTATGAGTAGCATTAACATTCTCCAGCTCAACATGGGCCGCCGGCGCATCGTGGCAGACGAACTACGTGCTCTCTCACGATATTTTTTATTATAGATATCTCTAACGATCCGATACTATGGCGATTCAGGAACTGAGCTGCCGTGGAAACTTGGTCACGGGGTTTGGGCTCACTTCAAGGGCTATGCCCAGAGAGGAGGCCCATGGCTGCTATAGTAGTTAATAATCCGAACCTCGATGTGATGGATCTGGTGCAATATATCTAAGGCCAGGGCATATCGAAACCAGGTCACATAAGCGGAAATCTTAGGATGAATTTATCGTCGAGGAGTCATCTAAGAATCCCTGGGGTATACCATATAGGGTGGTGTTAGGAAAGCTGACCCCGATGCAGGTAATCTCAGCATTGAAGCATGGAGGTAACCAAGCATCTACTCTGGACGAGGCGTGTAAGATGTTCATCGTGGAAACCTTCCCAAGGGATGACCCATCCCAAGATAGTGAAGAGGATAGATTCATAAGGAACGCCACGATATATCCACCTGGTACGGAATTGTGCCCACTGTGGGACATATGGGATCTCCGTGTTGCTGTAGCTAAGCAAAAGACATGTCGTGCTCCTGATTTGGACATGATTGACGCAATAATGTTAAACCATAGCATCCCCTACATTGAAGAAAAGCTGTTAGCGGTGTTCAATGATTGTCTAGATAGAGGACACTTTCCAAGAAGCTGGAAAATTGCTGAGGTTAAACTCATTTACAAAGGAGATAAGGATAAGCAGTTAGCCAAGTCTTATAGGCCCATACCCCTCCTCTCCGTAGTAAGCAAAGTGTTGGAAACCATGATGGTCACGAGCCTACGACCAGTCTTCTCAAGAGCTAGCCATCCACGCCAGTACAGATCCACTAAAGACAGAGGAACCGTAGACGCCTTGCTGAGAGTGCGCCGTGACGTTGGAGAGAGGGGGTGGAGAAGTATGTTATATTCCTCCTGTTCGATATATCTTGTGCCTTTGATAGCGTGTGGTGGCCGAGCATACTCCAGCAATTGCAAAAATATGAGACCCCAAGCAACTTGTACGACCTCTTAAAAAGTTACTTTGAGAACATAAAGATACAAGGCAACTTCTATGAAAGCGAAGATACCCTGGAAAGAGGTTGCCCTCAGGGCTCTGTCCTTGGTCCTGCTTTTGGAAATTGGTCTTTGACGAGTTGTTGGGGGTGCTTGAGGAGGAGTGGTTCCCTGCCATAGCTTATGAAGATGACCTTGCTGTAGTAGTAGCGTCGAACAGCAGAGCCAGATTAAAAGATGAAGCTAGTCGGTGGGCCAACCTGATAGGGGTGTGGTGTGAAAAGAAGTTGAAGATGGCTGCTTCCAAGACTCAAGCTATACTCTTAAGGGGTACGACAGACAGGGCCCATCCTATTACTCTCAGGATACAAGGAGAAGTGATACAACCCAGTGAGGTTGTGACATACCTTGGCATAAGGCTTGGGAGAAAGTTAAATCTGACACCTCATTTAGACTATATGAGAAGTAGGGTAGCCCTTGCTCTTAATGGACTCAATCGTATAGGGGGCCCATTTTGGGGCCTCAGATACCCAGCAACATTGACCATCTATAAAGGAGTAGTTGTGGGTATCTTGAGATATGCATCCCCTACATGGAGTCAATATCTCTCGAAAAGGCAGAAGAGCAGGTTGGCTACAATACAGAGGATAGCTTTGCTGCGAGTCACTCGAGCATACCGAACAGTGTCTCATGAGGTGGTACAGGTATTAGCTGGAGGAGTGCCTATCGATCTTCTCCTGCAAGAAGACTATTATCGACACAAAATAAAGAGGGAAGGTCTGGCGGATTTACCGGAGAACCTCCAAGCGCGTATTGGTGAAAGCCCTAATAGATGGAAGAGGATCCTTCAAGAAGAAACCTTACAAGAATGGAATGGAATCTACGGTGGGTGGATTGCTTAAAAAGGGCCACCCTAAAGAAGTACTTTTTCAACATAGGTCCTCCCTGACTACTGGATCTCATAGTTCCTCACGGGGCATGGGGTTACCGAGCTAAGCTCGCCGCTCATGGCATAAACATCGATCATCTATGCCCAATTTGTCAGGTTCCTGAGACTGCTGAGCACGTCGTACTTGCCTGTACCGCCTATAAAGCATTGAGAGCCAAGGTGATGAGAGAAGCAGGACTCTATGTTCTGACTGAGAGTGATCTTCTTGAGCTGATGAAGGAAGAAAACTACTCGCACTACAAGACCTTCGTGTATGGGTGGAAGGAGGCTGTGGGCTCTACTCACTTTTCCCTGGATAGGAGAGAATAAGCTACACCAGCAAGGCCTCAGTAGAAGAGCAAGATTTATTTTGTACCAAGAGCAGGCTGTGTGCACAGCAATGTAATGTTTGTCATATGAAGCAATGAGTTGTACCTACTGCTGCGAACACCCGTATTGTCTAATAGGCAGGGTAGGGTGATAAATAATAAAAAGTCTTGTGATTGTTATTGTTAGATAATATAAAGAGTTCATAATTATGTCAATTTTGTCGGTTATCCTGGTGACTGTAAGGCATATAGACTTATCAATCCTTCAAACCCGAAGCGGTTGATTATTTTCAAGGATGTTAAATTTATTGAGAAGGCAACTTCATTTGAGAAACCGAATGAAATCTCAAAATCGCCCAGTGAAATTCTAATTGTTTTTTCTGAGTGATCAAATAAACTGGACAATGAAAAACCGGCAAAGTACCTTAGAATGAAGAGCTAGTTTGCAGTTTCGAAAATGGGGCTGAGGATGTTGATGACAAAGTTGAACCTATGGAAGAGGAAGACGTGACTATTCCTCGGAGATCAAAACGCCACCGTAAAACCCAGAACTTTCCTGGTTTTGAATTATATTTAACCTCAAATGAAGAAATAAATGCGGTGGACGGATCCTATAAGGAAATGTTGGTGGCTGCTATGAGAAGGGAGATGGACACTCTGAAACTAAATAACACTTTCGAAGATGTCGACCTCGCAACAAACATCAAACCCTTAATATCAAAATGGGTTCTCAAAATAAAAGAGAACGAAGAACAGACGATTTTCAAAGCCACACTTATTAAAGACCGTAGTCAGGCTTATGGGCGAGATTACTGCGAAACGTTCTCACCCGTTGTTAAATATTCTTCTATAAGATATTTACTGTCCTATGCCGCAAAAGAACACCTTGAAGTAAACCACATGGATGTGACAATGGCCTACTTACTTGGTGAATCAGAGGAGGAAATTTATGTAGTACCACCATCTGAGTGAATACCAATTATCGTTAGCGCGGTTGCTTCTCCTTATGGAGTCGGATGAATTCTGGCTCACCTAGATGAATAATGACCCTATAGCTTACTGCTCACATGCGGGAACCAAGACCTAGAGAAATTATTCTCAGATAGATCGTGAAGCTTTAGCACTCGTCCATGCCATTAAAACATATCATCAATACCTATTGGATCTTATATTCCTACTTTACACGGATCATAAGCCACTTTTGGGAATTTTTAATCCACATAAGAGGATGCCTGGTATGGTCTCCATGAAGTACAAACCCTATAGTCAAATCCTAGACTCTTACAATGACTATAAATAGCGATATCGACCGGCTGCACAGCATTGCAATGTCGATCTTCTTTCAAGGCAATCACTTAAAAATGAAATTATAGATAACCTGTTTCTGTAATGATGCTGGAAGGAATCACTGGATGTCCCATTAATGCAGCTGAGATAGCAGAAGCAATATCTCAATATTGTTTGTGAAAAATTGCTAAAAACATTTTAGTTAAATCAATTACCACCAGAAATAAGAGGAATACTTTCAATCTCTGGTGGAAATTTGGAAAATTATCTAGGATTGGAGTGAGAATCTGGGAAATGTCGAGTACACCTACTCAAGGTAATGCGATATCACAGCCATCTGATTCCTCAGTTCCTCAATGGTTAAAAAGTTTTGTGATAGAATAGCAGCCCTAGAAACAGAAAGAAAAGACCATCGTTCAAGCGGTACTCCCCTCTTCAACTATTACCGTATCTACCTCACCCATTTCTCTCCCTTCTGAATCTCCCAAACCTACTAACCCACCGCATACGTTTTGCAAACAGATAGAAGCTGTCCGTTCCACAGATCCGGACTCTTTAGCTCCGGAAAAAGCAGCCACTAACAAACTCACCTCTCCTCACACTTGCCCAGAAGACTGACTCAGTCATTGGACTTTGGTTAAAGATAGGAGAACTAGAAGTAAAACTCGAAATAGATCTCCGAACCGAAAGAAGAGCGAAGAGAGAGTAGCAAAGAATAACTAATATAGGATCTCATAAATAGGCTCTTCTCAGCTCCATAACATAACTAGTTATGACCCTAGTCTAATGGAACTGTAACGGAATTAAAAGTCATTTTAATGGTTTGAAGATTTTAATTTCTGATGAAGATCCGTTTTGTTCAAGCTTACAAGAAACACATCTAAGGCCTTCAGATCAATTTACTCTTTAAGGTTTCAAAATTTATAGAACAGATTGCATTGAAAACTATGAACGTGCATGTAGAGGAGTAGCCATAGCCGTAAAAGACTCAATCTATTCCCACCCAGTAGAAATATACTCACCCCTCCAAGTAATAGGGGTTATAGTTCATTCAAACGTTACATTCACAATCTGCAGTATTTATCTCCCTCCAGATAACACCATAGAAATAGAACACCTCCACATCCATAGACAGCTGACAAAGCCTGCTTTATACACCGAAGACTTTATTTATAGACTTTAATTCTAATTCAATGCTGTGGGGATCTAAAAATATACCAATCCTAGAGGTCAAATAATTGAAAATTTTCTTGATTTAACTGATCTGCTACTAAAGTCAGGTGAACCAATGTTTTTCAGCGTCACTCACTGCACATTTTCATCTGTAGACCTTTCTATGTGCAGCAGTTCACTAACTGACGCTATAGACTGGTCAGTTCTACCTGTTAACGCCATAATAGATAATTACCTTGTAAATAGTATTTTTAGTATTTAGTTTTATAGTTTTATTAGTATTTAATTTAGTTACCTTTATTTTTATTTGTATTGTTTTATTTAGATTTAGTTATTTGAAAAGAAAAATGTGTAATTATATTTGTTTGTAATAGTGAGTAATAGAGACAGTTGCTAGGGGTGATCATTGTTGCTAAGAAGCGTCACCTAGCAACAGACCGACCATCTTAGTTTTTTAGAGCAGTTCCGGCTAATTAGTGGCCCTGGTAGCGTCATTAGCAGCCCTGTCTGCGTTCATTTTGTCGGCCCGCCTATTACAATACGACTGTTGGATATTCGGACCATCAATGAGCCACTACACCAACTCTGGACCATTGCAGCGGTTTATTTAGCTACCAGAGCTGTGACCTACTCATATCGGCAGCACTCTTCTGACCTATCGGAGTGGAGCAGCCCTTCCGTCGTGCAGTATTTATTTAACATATTTATATTGTTTGTAAATTTGTCTCTTTTGTTTTCTTAATTTATTTATCTAATTTTATTTTTATCTGAAAGGCCTTTTTATTTTTACATGTATATTTTGTTTATGTTAGTTTTTAGTTTTGTTTTTTTTACCATGTATAAATTGAACCAAATAAATGTTTAATCCGAGCCAGTTTGTTTTTTGTTCATTTTAAAGCCTTCCAACGAAAAGACATAGTCGAATTGAGGTGGCTTTAACATAATTTGGTCCTCCGGGCCTTGGATTAAACATTTATTGGTGTATAACATTATTTGGTCCACCGGTCCTGGGATTGCACATTTATTGGTGTATGACATTATTTGGTCCACCGGTCCTGGGATTGAACATTTATTGGTAAATATAACATAATTTTGGTCATCCGCGCCTTGGATTAATCATTTATTGTTAAATGTGTTCATAATTTTGGTCCTCCTAGGATATAGACATTTATTTGAAATTTTGTTCATTATAGTTTTATTGTTTATATTAATAATTGTTTTAAGGTAAGTAATAGGGCCCAAAGTGGATAAATATGGAATTCAGTTGTCTGAGCTTGAAAATGAGTTAGAGGATTTAGCTCAGGACATAAAAGATACTAGGAATATTGGGTTTTCTTGCTCAGAAAATCCTGAAAAAATAAATTTATTTAAAGCTCGATTATCTAGGTTAGATAGCACTTAGACAAATTTCAGGGGTGTCTTAAAGAAGCAAAATCTTTAGCAAAAATTTTGGAAGATGAATCTATCTCGCGATTTGACCTTTTTCGATCCGAGACTAGAAATCTGTATTACGAGGCTTTTTCCTTTGGGATCGCTGGGGAAACAAGCACCACCAGTCAATCAGTGATCCAAAATAGTAATTAGTTGGAATTTGAACTGCGCATTAAATTACCAACCATAAATCTACCCACATTCAATGGACAAGTTTCTCTCAGTCCACCCGAAAAATCATAAATACTATTAGAAGCAGTTTTAAGAAATTTTAATATGCTCCATTGCAGGTCCAATATAATCTCAGTGGGAGAGAGTTTTCTTATTAAATAAACATAAATTATTTGTAATAAATAAGTATTTATTAGTAATGACATATATTTGGTCACATTTTAGTTTTAGGGGAACATGGTTGTTAGTAACGTAACCTCCCTCTTTTAATATTTTTAAGCACCCAGATCTTTTGCTGGTATCCATCAACATATTTTAACAAAGCAAGTACATATATCTAACTTTTTCGGAAACCTAACTTGTAGTTTACCTAGCTTTAGTATTTAAATAACAATAGTAGAAAATATTGACTATGGGAGAAGCAAAAAGAAACATAACACCTTCACAATATAGAATCCCAAAAATTCAGATTATTACCAGTTGCTGAACTATTTAAATTAAAAATAGTGCTTTAGAAAAAAAATTGTCCAGTATTTATATCATTGAACAAGAAACCTGAATGGCCATAATTTATTTTTCATAATAATAAACAATAGTAAAACTCATGCATACAATTGTACATTAATTAAATCAGATGTTCATAATTTCTTTATCTAAAAAAATTGGTTGCAGCCATGTTGGTAGTACAATAATTTTCAGACATAATCAATTCCTCATGATCTAAACCTTGATAAAGGAGCTAAGATATTATTACTGAATATAGAGCGAGTCAAGTTTATAACTTTAATTCAATCCACAGAATTAGTTCTCCAAAGGTACCAATGATGCTTGGATTTTATTTTTCCTTTAGGTTCATTCAAGTTACAATAAACAAGCAAATTTTGTCATATTTTTAAATGAATAAAAAAAAAAATTTAGAAGCTTGAAAATTTATACAAAGATTCAGATTTAAATTCATTAATTGTTCTTCAATTTTGCTGTGGTCATACAGCGGAAGAGAACATTTTGAACATTAAGTACCATGGATGTTCCTTATTTTATGGAACTAAAAAAATATTTAATTAATTTCCTTCAAGAACTATGAAAATATGAGACTCTTTCTCCTGAATCTTCCATTCTGAGAATCTTCCACAACAGTGGAAGGAAAGAAGAGAAAAACAGGTCAAGTCAATTAATTTTTTAAATGGAAAGAATACTCAGAATAAGTATTTCCAGTAGTATTTAAATGACTTACTCCTGCAATGATTTGATAAAATCATCATAAGTTTGTATTAAAATTTAACATTAAATACAAACTTATGATGATTTTATCATATGATTGATTTGATAAAATCATCATTTTGATCATATCTTTTGGAACTAACCTCAACAAATATATTAAAAAATAAACGCAAAATAAATACTTAAAATGAACAAAAATATACAATTAAAATTAAAAAACACTTATGCAAATAAACTGCTCTGCTGTATTTGTGTATCCTGCTGACGACTATACTGCCATTTATATGATTTCAGTTTTCTGTTCATGTTATTGCTGAAGTTCCAGCTATATGAGCAACTCAAACAAGTAGAGATGAAATGGTCAAATTTTGCCTGTTAATAAAACAAAAAGTAATTAAACAATAGAGACCATCCACAAAACAAAAAACATTTAACAAGCAGTAAATTATAAAAATTAATGCAAAGAACTTCAGTAGCCACCACATAGATAATAATCATAATAAATATTTGATAATATAATAAAACTACGGAAGAATAAAATCCTAGTCATTTAACAAACAAACACACTAAAAAATAAATAAAAACTTTTTATTATAAAGCAAAATAACTAGGAAATTCAACTGTATAACTATTTATACTGTTCGAAATGAAATAGTATTAGAAATTAATGAAATTAATATTACTTAGCACAGTTAGTAATCTAATTACACCATAAATCACACCAAAAATTGTATAGAACAAAAATAAGGCATAACAATTTAAAGTTCGCCATTAAAATAAAAATATTATAAGAAATATTTTTTCATTAAAATTTTTTTATGAAAAAAACTCCCTTAGAACTACTAGAATCCCTGACCTTTCATGGGTTGTAGTGGTGGAGATTTATTGATTTAAATTAATCAAATTAACTACAATTTATATTAACTATACACACAAATGCACGCACGCATGCCCACAATCCATACACACACTCGCACACACACACACATACAAACACACACACACACGTGCGCGCACACACACACAGACATACCTCGTACTTATTCCAAAGAGTAAGGGAAGACTGGAGGACCCATCAACCTATCCTCCAATTTGCTTATTGGATACTATGGGTAAGGCATTTGAGAAAATCCTTTCCCTCAGGCTACAAGAGTTCACGGAGGGAGTTAA
>NW_027114350.1:363384-401710 GCF_000696795.3 Halyomorpha halys | reverse complement strand
ACATACACACTCAGATGAGCACATACAAGTATGTAATTTCTAAGCTTATTGACTTATTCCCATAATAGTAAAGATTTTGTACAATCAAACTAGAAGACCCGGCAATGCTTTGCATTTGCTAGGTTTAGAGGGATGTTGATAGATTAATTAAATAAAATTTAAAGTTTCATATAAATTACTATATTTAGTTATTTACACATTGTACTAATGATTGAATTAATTTCTAATTACATCTATTTAATTTATAGCAGTAAATAACAATGTTTCTTACATATTTTTATATTATATAATGTTATTAACTTTAACACAACTTAACCTATCTACATCAAACTGGGGAGTGGTTTAAGGCTCTATGATTTTCAATAATATGCACAAACCCGATCTAATTAAACCAATTAGAATCAGAGATATACAATAAACTGTTTGAAAGTTTTTCTTTATTTAAAACAAATATTTCATCCTTATAACGGCATCTAATGTCAAATCTAAATGGTGGTAAAAAGAGCAAACAATCACCTTTCCAACAGGTGCATTAATGTATGAATTGGATAAAAAGTGATGGAGTTATTGGAGAAATCAGAATAGTCTATAATCCTGAAGCCTATAAAATTCTGAACAGTTAAAAAAAAGCCCATCATAATCGGATGAATGGTATAACGGTCCGTAAAATATAAATAAGAAAATATTAATTTTTAAAAATTAGATAATAGAATAATTATCTTAAATAGTTTCATAATTACCTGAATTGTCAAATCCAACTAATCAACAGGTTAGGCATTCAATAAATAGCTTGAGATAATAATCTATACTGTTTATCCAGTAAGGATTTATGTTTGTTTATCCTCATACGATTAACTCCTTCAATATCATGATGTAACCCTCTTTCAGGTTAAAAAATCAATTATTTAACTACCATTTTTACCATGAAAGAGAACATATGAACTGGAGCTTTTTCATCACATAATCTTCACTTAAATATTTTGTCCTATAAAATAAAAGTTAAATTACAATAATTTAAAAATATATTTAATTAATTTTTAATATCGTCTACTACAATATGTGGGTGAATTTCATCCAAAATGATATTTGCATACCCCACTTATTAAAATAAAATCTTTGCAGACTTGTTTTGATTTTTGTAAATAAAAAAAAATATATACCACGGATAACTCATCAGGAGGAATATTTTAAGCAATAGCTGCCAAGACATTCCTAGATTGTTAATTAAAAATTATTAAAATTAAAAATTTAAATTGATATTTTTATACATTGTCTCCTGATATTATTGAATACTTACAAAATAAAACTATTTTAGATCAATCACTTGAAATGATTAATTAAAAATATGATTCGTAACATAACAAAAAAAATTTTTAGCTTTTTGAGCATTTAACTGCTTATTTCAGTATTTTAAAATTTTTTTTAACTAATGGTCCTTCCTTCCTATTATCAGTTTTATACCACATTTTTTTCTTGTCCCTTTTGACTCCTTCCTTGTTTATGTTACTCCTTCTTGTACCTCCCCACTTATACTGAATTCAGTTTTTCTCTGGCCTCCTCGCCAGACTGAGTATTTCTCTCACCAGTACACTCCTAACATACATCTTTTTTTCTCATTTGAGCATTTTGTTCACCTGGACACCTCCTGCATTTCTAAGAGAAAGAGAGCTGGTCACTCACCTTGGCGTTAGGATATGTAGGAGAATGCATGACCCCTCACATTGACTACTTGGCAACAAGGGTGAGCCAGAAGATAAACGAACTCTGCCTTATCAGGAAGAGCCTTGTGGGGCCTCAGAGACCCAATGAATATGGTTATATAACAGGGAGCGATCCTGGGTATCTTCAGGTATGCAGCCCCATTCAGAGTGGAAATCTCTAGTAGCATAAGAAAGCAACAATTCAAAGAATGGTTCGACTGTGAGTGACAAGGTTATATTGTATTGTGTCATACGAGGGGGTGCAGATCTTGACTAGAGGGATGTCTCTCAACTTCCTGCTAAGAGAGGATGCAATGAAATTCAAGATGAAGAGAAATGGCAGCACTCTAGGATCTGATCTTCAAGCAAGCATTGAGGAGCAGCCCAACAAATGGAAAGTTATGATAAGGGAGGACTCATTGGAATTATGAAGTGCATGGTGGAAGACATCTGAGAAAGGAGAAACTCTGAGGAAATACTTCCTCATCTTCTAATGAAGCCTAAAAGAGGAATAGCTCCTCCCTAATTCTATAATGTAGATCATTCTGCACAACAGAAATAGCAAATTAAAAATTGTACCCCACAATCAAACTATCTGCCCCTGAGTACATAAAATAAGAGATAAAATAAAATAAATTGCACATTATTAGCTAGCAGTGACACATGTAAAATCCAAGAGTAATACACCATTGCTGCCGCAATCCTTCGATGCTGAATGACGAGGTAGGGAAGAAAATAAAAAAAAATCCTGGAAGGAAACAGTGGATTCATTACGAGCGACACAGAAAAAACTGAAATATTCGAATAGCAGATTTAAAATTGTACCCCAGAATTAAACCCTCTACCCCTGAGTATCTAAAATAAGAGGTGAAATAATACAAATTGTACATTATTGACAGCAGTGACACATGTAAAACCCAGGTAATACCCCACTACTTACTAAGTCTTGTGTTGCTGAAAGGCGAGGTAGGAAAGAATAAGAAAAAAATTCTGGAAGGAAACAGTATAATATAAAATATAAAAATACAGTAAACACTGAAAGATGGAAAAATAAGCAAAATATGAATGAAAGTCAAGAAAAAAGGAAAATATTGATCAAAACAGGGCACTCTCCTTACTGAATGGAAGTGAACTCAAAAATGAGAAAGGTGAGAAGACCAACAGGATGAAGAAGTAAGGGAAAAGTGGTAGTTAACAGATACATTACATTTGAAGGCAAAGGTAATTATTTCACTTGACCAAGATATGAACTTTGAGTTGACAAAATAACTCCAAAAAATTATTCTTTATATTTTCAATATTGATTCAATAACAATTTGGCATTAAATGAATGGTTAAGAGTAGAATGTAAATTTTGGGTTTTTTTTATTTTTATATTTCTGCCATACTTTTCCGGAAGAAAAAATGTTACAATTTTGCCATGAGAAATATTATTAAAAGAACTTCCTGAAAAATGTTGAAATTGGGGTGAGTTAATCTATTAACTGAAAGGCGCATTTCGAAAATTAGAAAAGGAAAGCACTAAGCATTACCATAGTTAATAATATAAAAATATCTTTAAAGAAAGGAGAGAAGATTCATTTCAACTTAAAGTAGGGTGGTTAAGTGAAAAATAACTAAGAAAGTTATGCAATGCATGTACCTTGCACCACATTTTTTTACTCAAATCCATGACACTTAATTTGATGCTCTACAACTTTTATTCAAAATATTTTCAATTTAGAGCATCCATGGTACAGCCAATTTAAAGTCATATTATTTAATTTCTCGGCAAAGCAGTTATAATACATTATTTTTGCACCGATGATTCCAATCAAATTCCTAGACTGAACTTATAATGTCAGGCATTCATTCAATGCATAATTTATTATTATTTAATCAGTTATAGAATAAGGGGTTTCAGTACGGTGTACAGTTTAAAAGTTCCAGTCCTGAAACTCCAAGAAGTTCACAAATTTTTAGGCTTTACACATTCCATATAAGCCATGGGTTCTTCAAATTTGGAACCTGGGAAACTTTAGATATTATTATCTAATCTTAAATGAACATACAAAAACCATTTTCAGCTTACCAACTGGAATTCCAGATTAACTGATCTATAGATATTTAATAGTATAATGTTTTAAATATAAAAAATGTTCTTACTTTATAACAAGATATAGAAAAATTCTGAGGACCAAATTTTCTACAACTGATCACTAAGCCTTGCAGACAGTCAAGGTAATGATTTTTATTGAACACCATTCTGGAAACAAAACGCAGCATCTCCTAGAAAAAAATTAATCTCTCCATAAATGGCTGTAAGAAAATTTTATACCAACAAATCAGTACTACAGAAGATAGACTAGTGGTATACAACACATCAAAGCTTGGATTTACCAATCAATACAGGTTTCACACTGCTGAATAAAATATTTTAAAGTATTATTACTAACTAATGGGAAGAAGAGTTGCTCAGGAAAGGAATTAAACTTAATACCTCCAAGAGTAAAGTTCTGCTTATGGTGAGGGAAGAACAGGAAGATGTCCAACTGATCAACAATTGGGAGACAATTGAGGTAGTGAAGGAATATACCTACTTAGGGACTGTAATAGTAGCTCGGGTAAGATAGACACCAAAATATCAAACAGAATATTTAAGGTAAATCAAGTGTATTATCAGATAACTGGAGCTCTGGTTCTATCATTTCATGAATATGCCTGATCAATTAGGAAGGAAAAAATAATATAACATTTCAAAAGGACTAATTAGACCTAGCCTGTTTGCTTTAACTTTCTTATAATGTATCGAATAATAACTGGAGATAAAATCCAGCATATTGGTAACTAAAGGATGATGAACCCTCAATGAATTCAACCTAGTAACTTGATTTTTAAGATCTTTCAAACATAATATTTTTCAGTAAAATCATTTCTATATTAATCATGAAAGATAGTTGACTGTGGATGACTTATACAAAGAGAAGATCGTTGGGGGAGTGCGATCAAGATAAAACACAAATAAGTTCAAGTAACTTATTTAATTGTGCCAACGTTTCGGCCAGAATTTCTAGCCTTCCTAAGGACTGTTAGCTTGAAACCAAACCTCCGAGTGGTTTCTGTGCCATGCAGTGGCATTACTTTAACTTATTTGTGTTTTATTTTGACCACAATCCCCAACCATCTTCTCCTCGTACATTTCTATATTACTTTATACAGAATTACACTAAACTTTTCTGAAGTAATTCCTTCCAATGTTATTGTTTTTTAATAGAATTTAATGTTTTCTAAACATTACTTTTGCTAACTTAAAGCCATTACACAAATAATTCTGATAAAAGGATAAGGATACTGAAAGAAATTACCCAAATTAAATAATTTCCACATTTTTATCATCACATCTAATGATCATTTCAGAAGTAAGTAGTTCATATATACATAATACAGCAATTAAAATTCTTTTATGAACAGTGATACAGAGGAACATTGTGACTTGGTTTTTATTGTGAAATGAAAATTTTAGAAAAAAAATTATCAATATTGCTCATTAAGTACAACTACACAAAAATTTTGTTTCTTCCAATTGCTTATTTGGATTTAAGTATTAATGTTTGTCAATGGAAAACCTAATTTAATAACATTGTAAAACAATGTTGATCCACATTGTGAGGAGGTAATGGCAACACACAACATACGACTATGTCAAACATTGTAAGGTTAATTCATATATAAAAAGATAATTATATAGAGTTAATGATAAAGATAATATCATAATCAAGGGATAATGAGAAAGAGAAATATAAGACTTGAAGGTAAATTATATTAATAAGTTCAATTTGCACAAAAACTGTTACATAAACTTAATAAATCAAAGTAGATTAAGAAACATTGCTTTTGCTCTTGTAGATCATAAAAGTCAGTAATGAACACAAGAATTCAATCCTAAAACATCCGGAATAAATAATTTATAAAAATCACTTACGAAGCTCAACTTTAAGATAAAGAAGGAGATCCCATATAAAAATAAATTAGAATAAATCATATGCCAATAACTTTAATATGTTTGAAAAGTAGAGAAGCCCTATTCTGATAACAAATTACCAACTTATGTCAACCTAATCAAATGAGACATTAAATATGTTTATTTGCTATACATAAAAGTAAACATGCTAATCAAACAACACAAAACTACAAATATAACAAAATTATTAATTACCAGAACCCCTAAGAAACATGAACTACTTCAAATTTCTATCCAACAGGAGGGACATAGTGAATTTGGTAAACCAAAGAGGTAGGGTTACGAAACGATAGCAATAGCGTTGTTATCGATACTTGAACATCTTCTGTTAACTTTTACAGTTTTTATTAATCATCCTCACTTTTATATTTTGAGGGAACATTAATAAAACAATAAACAGTATGAGAAAAAAAATATTAATTCGATTGAAGTATACTCTATTAAATTGTCTAAAATAGTAAATAAAAAATTACAAAAACCAAACGATTAATACCTAAAGTATACAAAATAATGTATTTAACCAAAAACTGGAGGGATTTGTTTGTAGTACCCCTTTAAACTTTTAAATTTAGGTTCGAATTTGGCTTGGGCAGGTGGACGATTATATTGTAATGGATTCTTAAAATAAATCTCGAGTTCCCGATCAGGAAAGCTAAGATAAGTTAGTAACCTGTAGGATAACCCATCTTGTATACCCTGTATTAAAAAACATATAGACGTTGAACTCTAAATAAAAAAAAATAGTAAACAACTTATAGGAGTTTGTAGAAATGAAAGAAATTTTTAGAGGATTTTTTATTCTGCCGATGTCCGTTGTTTACGTAAATATTCGTTATTTCTCACAATTTTATTCGAATTCCATGTTATTATAACTATAATTGTAAATGTAAATTAATATTAAATGTTGTTTAAAGTGATTTCCTTGAGCATTAAGACAGGCTCGGCATCTTTCTTCAACAGCACCAGTGGTACAACAGCACTGGATCTGTGCTATTGTTTCACAAGATTCAATTATCCTTCTTCGTAAGGAATTTAGGTCATTGACCGGCCTTACATAGACTTTTTGTTCAATGTCATCCCAAACAAAAAAATCCAGTGGTGTCAAGTCTGGAGAGCGTGCAGGACAAACCACTGGTCCTGCACGGCCAATCCATTGTTGGGAAAATTAATGTTTAGCCATTGTCGTGGACCTCTTCCGTAATGTGCAGGACAATCAACTAATTGAAGCACATGTCCCTTCTCAGTTGTAGTGGAGTATGTTCAACGAAATCACAGTAATCAATATTAAGAAATTCCAGATATGTGCCCGCATTGAATCGAGGCGACAAGAAATGCGGACCTATTAAAGTATTGTCTGTTATCCCCAATCACATATTGCACTGAAACCGGTGTTGAAAATGATGCTCACGAATTGCATGGGAATTTACCTGCGACCAGAAATGATTATTTTTCTGATTACTCAGGTATCTTCATCTGTCCAGAGAATGTTTCTTGTAAATTGTGGATTATGCTAAACTTGATTTAAGTACCAATCTGAACAATGTCTTCTTTGCCGAAAATCTTGCGGTAATAAATTGTGTTCCCGTTGATAATGATATGGGTGAAGTCCATCTGCAATGAGATTTCTCCATATAGTAGTTGGCGTAATATTTAATTCTGTTCCAGCTCTTCGTACACTGCCAGATGGATTATCATCAAAATATTGTAATATGGTTGCACTCCTTTCTTCATTTTGTAAAGAGGCAAAAATACCATCAGCACATGGTATTATAGCAACTGTACCAGTTTCTCTAAGACATTGTGACGTGGAGCTATAGACATGTTAGATAGATAGATTGTTTGTTAATCTCCTATTCGGAAATCGCCTGGCATATTCACGGCGGGCAGCATTAGCATTACCACTGCAAAAACCGTACACTGCAAACACCATATTCATGAGACATCAGGCATATCCACCATTAGTATAAATTGAAGTGATAATGATGACTACTCTGCGAAAACCTGTATCAGTAACAAACTGATAAATGTTATTGACAGTTCCCAATGCTAATTCTAAATAGTATTAATCCTTATGTTGCCAATAGTTTTCATATAGTTAGGAATAAAATGCCATATTGGTATTCTATCTAATTCATTTCCTAAACAAAGCGTTTGCGGACATGTTTTCACTTTGAACAACATTTAATATGAATCTTACTTAATGTTTACATATAATTAATATAGTACTTAGAACAAATAAATAGGTTTTATTTATTTCATATAACGTAAATAATTCATAACAATGAAAATCTTTAGGTGTGAATATCTCCTAAACAAAGCGTTTGCGGACATAGTTTCAGAAGAAATATTTTTCTTGTCTTGAAGTCCTTAGTTCATATTTTCAGTTTGGCCACTTAATCCTGGAATACTCTGTATATAACCGAGTAACCTCTTGTTCTTTTTTTTTTTTTTTCTACGATTTGCTTGTAGATCCTCTCCATTTCTCAAAACATCAAGAAAACTTCCTGCAGAAGATATCAAATAAAGAGCAAGTACATTTATAATCTAATTAAAGTTGCAATTGTTTGAACTCTAGATATTTAACACAATAATTAGAAGAGTTACAAATATAGTTTGAATTATATACTAAAATAATACTTTAATGGTTAACCATTACTTTGAGATTTTGTTTTAATCGCCAATGTATGAATATAGTTAAATTGAAAATTTGGAAAAATCGATATTTATGAAGTTAAATTGTAAAATTAGTTTTCAAATATATTTTTAAAAGATATTTGGAATTTAATATAAATTTATAATAATTTGTTTCTAATTACAGAATATTGTTATAACTTATATTTTTATTTTATAAAATAAGAAGTATCAGAAAAATTAATAAAAGGATTTTAAGAGATAATATCACAGAGATTCTACATTAGTTGTTTGTTTAATAAATGTTTCATTTAGTATGGTATATTTCTATTATTATTCCATTTCTGTTCCAAGGTGCAATCATCAGGTGAATAAGGTATCATTTTAATTAATATGCTCAATATTAATTAATAATGCCTCCTTTGGTAAAAATGTATATTTTAAATTAAATAATTAACATTACAAAACTTTCTCACGTTTCAGGGACCAAAATACTCTTAGACAAACTAACCAAAGTTGAGTAATTGATAACTTGAGGAAATGAATTTAATATGATAATTTTAAGAGGAGTGGAATTATTAATATGTATATTATCTTAGAAATGTAATTTACATCTCTGTATTTAGTGTGAATTTGCCTTGGATAAATATTTTCTGAACCATTCAATCATCGATGACACGTAATAACACTTTCCATTATTTATTGTGGATCTAAATTAGACAGAGGTCGATGCTAATACATGGGGCAGCACCAGCGGACATTAACCTATATCCATCTTCTCCTAGCCGCTCACTAATGGTTAGCTGCTGTGGTTGACAGTGATGTTGGCAGAGCTGGAATCGAGTGTAGCCAAGTACTGCTTCCTGATGCGGTACTGTGGTGCCTTCCCGGTCACAATCTTCGGATCGGTATTCACTCTGAACAGGCTGCATATGGCCCTCTCACTGTTCCAGATACTTGTATTGCTGGGCCTGTTGTATCATCGAACTTCTTTGGTCAATTTTTATTTACCACTCATTTATTTCCTTGTCATACTCCATGGTATCTGTACACATATCCTCCTGCCTTTAAATTTCATTTGGTCAGTGTTGAAAATCAAACAATTGAATAGGGTGATGCAAGTCTTTGTGTCTATAGATATTTCACTGCTGAGGATGGGCATCAAGTGCAAAAACAGCGTCAGTCTTGGCTTCACGCTGGCTCAGTCCTTAGCGGTCACATGTGTGATTGGGGCAATGGTTGTTTCCAGATTTCCTGTCCATTTTTTTTTCTTTCACACTGTGCCTACCCTACCTATGATTACAACCACTTTATTTTTCTCATTTTTTATAAATCTAGTGGGTGAACGTTTTGCGGTATTGACGGCTGAAATCAGGCCGGTCCGGATTAAATTGATTTTTCTAACATCTCTCTACAATGAACTATGGCAACTTTTCAGGGATTTAAACTCTCTGTTTTCTCTTCAAGTTTTTATCATTATCGCTTCCTCGATGAGTACTATTGTTATATACTTTTTCTATCTTATAAAACGATTGCAGGCAGGAACAAATTCACAACTTGCTCTCCCTCTTATTGTGTGGTTTCTTGGTTGGGTTATGTTGTATATTTCATTTGCGTTAAATGTCATACACATCTGTCACAAAGTCAGTGTTAAGGTATGGAAAATATTGTTAATTTATACATTTTGCATTTGTTTGTTCTTTCCCATAATAACCTTATAGGAGAATGTTGTAGTCAATAAATATTTACGTTCCCTGTAAACAAGGTATTACGAGATTTGACAGGTAAACATTTTTTGATATACAAGGCATTGCTATGAAAATTTATTAAGGAGGGTAAATTTTCAAATTTGCAAACAATTTTGACTGGAATTCCCGACTATTTTAACATTTATTTTATAGAATTTCTTTAGTTATTTATAAGTTTAGTACTTAATTAACAGTACAGTAAAGTAAGTATGGGGATAAATAGAGACATAAATTTCGTGCAATAAAAAACCCAAAATTTCGCAGTGAAGAACAAAATTTGTAAAATTGGGAATAAAACACAAAAATCCTACATATGTCAGTTTAATTGTTTAAATTTAGGTATTGAACTATGGAAAGATTATTTAACTTTGTTTGAATCAAAGTAAAGTCACTAAGTACACACCTTTGAAAACTTATAAGAAGTTGACAATAACAACTATTACGTACGATAGAATAATAAAACGCTGGAGTGAAGTGTGAATCTAAGTTAAAAAGAGAAATCTTTTAATGACTTATTTTTTTGATAGCTACTTAAGACCACTGATAAATACCATTCCAAGAAAATTCGTCACGTGTGTACTTAATATTTTTCCTTTACTAGTTAAACAATGCCTTACCATCCCATATTTTTCTATTCTGAAACATAAATTTAAAAAGGGAAAATAAATAAATAGTGGCATTCATGTGTAAATAAATGCGTATAATACAGAAAATTTGGTTCAAGCATTCAATTTTATGCTTTTAAAATATAAGCCATCTAATTTAGTAATTATTTAAAAGTTTGAAATATGCAATAAAAATCAATATTTTGGAATACACCCAAAAATTAGTAAAATGGAGACATGTAAATTAGTAAAATATTTAATTTCAATATATTACTCTATCGATGGTGAAAAGGATACTGATATCAGATTTAAAACATATTACACAATGATCTAAAATGTATAATATTATGGAAATCCGGTCTCTACCTATGATTTTTCAACAACCCTGTTACTTTGAAATTCTATCGTGGTAGGTTATTATGCTACGAAAGAAGTCACTTATTTTCTTTTTCTCTTCAAATTATTAAGTATTCTATTAAATTAAATCAATATTAGATCGTAATAAATTCAAATTATTCCTTATTTGTGGATAACGGATGATACGGCTATAATTTTAGGGCTTTATCCAAAACTCATTATCTTTTGTTCCTGATAAATTCTGCATTTACTACCGTTGGTTTTTGAACATTCTATTATTCAATAAGGAGTACGTTATACAGAACTGTTACAATGGCATCAAGGCAGATTTTCTAAGGCTAGTTTTAGATTTCTCAGTTAGGCGTTTTTAACGTAATGAAATCTGTTATAGGATAGGCCATGACCCAATTCTCAGAAAATTGAATATCATAAAAATGAGAAAATTTTCATTTTATATTTTTTTAAGTATGCCATGTTTTTCAAGGTCGATCTCTATCGAATATATTGAGCTTCACTAATGCGATTGCCATGAAAACCATTGGTGCATGCTATCGTTCCGTTGTCAGTTCGGTAAGAACCCTTGACCTCCCTCAAGTCTTTATAAGATGGCCGACCAATGATGCACCATTGGATGACCAGCTATGAGAGCCTTCGACGTCTACTGGGAGACCTCACCTCTGTTTTCTATTTCGAAGATCTTTGGCATCGCCCCTTACAACTCCATCTTCAGGCTCTCTCTAGTCCACACATCAATCACAATCCTCTTCCTCAGTCTCATTCTCGGGGATGCCTTGTACCTCGGCATCTACATGGAACAAGTCAACGATTCGTACCAGTTGTCTGGTTTCTCACTCATGTTGGAAAGGTTCCAGCTTATTATGGTCATCGTTACTTTGATAGTGTGTATGATGAAAGCAATCAACAACGTCAAGCTGATAAGGATTGTAATGGAAACGTTGGGGACTGTCGATGATTATCTTTTAGGATTAAATGTTGAGGAAAAAAGGGAGAGGTATTCCATGTACGTGACGCTTTTTGTGAGATTGTTTTCTCTCTTTTCCCTTATAATGGTCGATTTGGTGATCACTAAAATGTATCGAAAGCTAGATTCGATATTAATTGAGTGCATGCTTATGTACCCACTGATTATAATAAATATCGTTGAAACACAGTTCATAGTGTTGTTAAATGTAGTGAAGAAAAGGCTAATTGCCGTGAAAAAGAAGTTGAATGAAATTACTAAAAAAGGAGTGAGAAATATAAATCTGGAAATCCTGCAGACCCTTGCTACAGCTCACAGTACCTTGGTGGACATATGCCAAGACATCAACTCCTTGTACTCACACCAGATCCTGATGATATTCTCGGGGATATTCATACTCACCACGACTAATCTTTATCATGTAGTTGAAAAGCTTATCGTTTTTGTTGCGAAGAAAGACGTAAAAATGCTCAACTTTGCCACAATTACATCATATCGTGTAATGGTAAGAGCATATGAAGTATGGACCGTGGTAAGATCTTGTTCCAAGGCCAACGAAAAGGTAATGACCAGAAGTTTATTTTATCATTGATAGTGAAAATTGTATGTTTTATTATACTCATAACGAAATGTTCTTATAATTTTAATTGTCATTAAACTGAGCATTCTTATGCAAATAAGATCTCTCTAATTTATGTAATGAAAGTTCTGAAACATCTTATTGTAACATATTTCATCGGAGGGCAAATTATATTCTTCAAAGGTGAAACATTATTATATATAATTAAATAAATATGTACTACGTTAATAAACAGAGTGTCCAATACAAATCGGTTCAAATAATTTTCACGCCCAATTCAATAAATTCAAAACATATCAGAGGAAAAAGTTCAATGTCTCCTTCTATAATTTCCTTCCCTTCAAAAACTTTAAGTTTGCAGATAAGACCTACTCTTTAATACTCTCATTTGTGCTTTATAAACATTTGTCAAAGTCTGCATTTTTATATCTTAAAATTACTGGATTAAGGCATTTAATGATTTTGTACTCTCAAATTCATAATTAATTTTCAGACACTTCATAAAATAGTCTGGTGGAAAAAAGATAGATCATTGTTGAATATTCCCAGGTCTATTGTGTGTTTTTTTAGGTTTGGTCTGTAGGTGTATTTTTTTCATAAAAATGCTAGAAAGTAGTTTAGTTGAAATGTTAAAACGATTTGTTCTCAATTATAAAAGGGAATTATTGTTATTTAATGCTATGTTACTATTGATAAATTAACTGACGAAATAGTTAATAAATGAAATGCCTAAAAAATAATAATGATGCTGAAAACATTAGATTAAAAAATGACATCAATCCTTTAATTTTATGTTTATTTTTGACTTTTTTCTTTTAAAGTAACCTTTTTAAGTGAGTAAACTTTTTGAGTAAATAAGATTTTCTTTTAAGAATTAATTTTCTTCTAAGAAACTCTTTCAGACAAAACTTGTTAGTAACTATAAATTAGACTATTTTTAGGCGCTTGTTGCGTCAAAGTTAAAAATTTTGCTGTTGGCACTTTGTATAAGACATATATTAAGCTAATATTAATAAAATAACGGCTATAATTCTATTCCTTTAAAATTTCAGGCCAAAGAATTTAACACTCAACTGTACCAGCTCATGATAGATGACAGAATGAACGATATTTCTAATGATGTAGGTTGACCAGTTCATTATTTTCACCTTTTGGAAATGAAATAAACACCAGAACGCTTTTTAATTTCAAATTATAAATGTTTACTAGATTACTTCTTAATTAATGTTATATATTTATTACTTGATGGTGATGGATTATTAACTTCTTTACGATTTATTTGTAGCTGCAGTTTTCAATAGACCATGCTCTAAAATTCATTAGAAATAAAATGAATATTGTTCTTTTCTCCCATTTAAGCGTATTTTTTTCAGTTCATATTCCATATTACTATACAACATGTATTTTAATAAAATTTAGACTTATTTTTGTCTAAAAAAAGGTTATAATTTATTCATTCGATCACATTCTGAGTATTTTATTGGTATCGAATATTCAAGATGTGATCGAATTAATAAATTAGTCTTTTTTAGACATGGATAAGCCTAAATATAATATTTATGGATGCATTTGTATAGATTTAACAAATCAAACTTAATGCGATTAAAAAATATATATATATATCAATCATAATAGTGTGTTTAGTTCTGTATAAAGTTATTAAGATTTAAAATAAATCCCATATTCAAGTAGAAAAATGTAATTTCAGAAAAAGTTGCGTCTTCATATAGCTATGAAGAGAGATGTGGTTTTCACTGCTTGTGGCTTTTTTACACTTGATTACACTCTAGTTCATTCGGTAAGTTTATTATACCTTGATTATTTTAAATTAAGGCTTTGAAGACAGGAGTGGGATATCTGTGTGATTCAGAAATCATGATTCCTAAATCTCATGTTGAAATAGTACAATACCCCGAAGAAAAACCCCAATTTTTATTACTTTAATGAAAACAGCAAAAATGGCGGTGTTTCAAAACGTAAAAAAAAAAAATAATAATTTTTCTTTCTGATCTCCGTATCTTTAAAATTGTAAACACCACTGGGAAATCTAATATAACATCAATCAGAGAAGAGTAAATTTGCTAAAATATTAGCCAGATCTGTTTGCGTTCAATAATTATTCTAATTATCGAGACATACCTTTTTAAAAAGCAATATTTCATAAAAAATGCACTGATAAACCAGTAGTTAGTGAATTTATTTTGAGATATTTATATTTATTTTATATCTCTTATGAATGTCTATTAACGCATATATTATTCAAATTAAAGCTAATTTACTGTCCTATAAAGCAGAGTATGACGTTTATCTTCGTATGAGAACTACTAAGTTTTCATAATATGAATAAAAAATTTGGATGAAATAACTGGGGTTTTTTCACTCCTGCTCTTGTACTATAACATAATAGAATAGGTTGTGGGCAAGTTTCAGAGTTATATATATATTTTTTTTTATTTTCTTAGTTTAGAATTAATGTTAGATTACTTTATTCTTGTCCTCTACAAGTAATTATTTAAAGGTTGGTAGCTTATATGTAGGACACTTTCAAAGAACTTTTTTAACCGAAGCGATTTCGCTCCTCAGGGACTGGATGGTTTCCGTGTTTGGGGTAGCCTTATAAATAAAACATTAGGATGTTAAAGCTGAAATATAATTTTTAAATAAATTATGAAAACATTACCATCAAACATAGTGAACATTTCAAAATTCAATACACATTATCTAATTCACTTTCATTTATCTGGGGTTACTCAATTGTATTGTGATTGTTAACCACCAATCTAGTGAAAATTTTACTTTATTTAAAAGAGTGAATAGGCTACTTTGACAAATGACAAAGTACGAACCTACCTTCTAAACTTTTTATTTAGAATTTAACTAATACTACTATGTACAACTTATTGTCTGGAGTATTTTTGACTAGCTGTTTCTTCTTGGTAAGAGGGACTCCTTTTGTACACCAAATGATGGTAGTGGGGATTAAAGGAAGAACTGGTTGGAGGGGTGTGGATAAGGACAAAGAATAGAGATGAGTCGAAGAGTTAGTCTATGTCTGGAAGAATTCTATATATTTTTTTTGTACTCATTGGTTTCATGACCAATAAAAACATTTTATAGGTATTGGATTATCAGTAATAAACAAGAAATAGATTATTTCAACGCATTGAAAATTAGTTTGATAATAATTAGTTGATCTGAAATGTCTCATTTTCATTATTTTTTATTTAAACAGAGAAAAATATGCCATATTATAGAATCAAAATCGACAAAAAGTATAAATAAATCAACCCATTCCTGAGAAAAACACGAAGAAATATTTTCTGATAGCTTTGATGCAAGAAAAAACATCCCCTCTTGACCATCTCCGAATCTATGGGAGGTACAACTTGAAGGTTTGCATATCAAAATAGATCCTTAACTGGAACTTAGATGAAATTGTCAATGAAAAGTTGACGTGAAGACCTACTCGATATTACTAACAATAAAAATAACTAAATGCTTTTAATTAAAACAAAAAAAAATTATTTATGCTTCAAATTGTTATTTTTTCTTTCTTTCTACTATTTTTTTTGTAACTCACAGGATACTAATCAATCCTTAATCGGACATATATAAATTACATATAATTACATGGTATAATAAAAATTTTTTCCTACAGTTTCCTTTTACAATCAATTTCAGTCTATGCACCAAATAATAAAATTCAAAATGGATCACAATTTATCAATGTCTATAACGTTCAATTAAAAATAAAATTACTCCAGGAATGAAAATAAATTTTGAATTAGACGGTTTATGTCTACATAGATTTATATTTATGTAGTAACATAATATTATCACATAAAAGGAAGATAGTCAGAGTGCGGTCAAAAGAACTCAAAAAGTAAACTATATATTATGATCCAACGTTTCATCCTACTTTTCGGGGCTTTCTGAAAGGAGAAAAGCTCGAGAATCAATAATTAATTGTTTAATTATATAATTAATTAAAATATTAAAAAAAAAATTTATCACTGTTTGAGTTTTTATACCGCACCCACACCATCTTCCTTTTATGTATTACTTTGGGTTGATAAAATATTTTATAATAATATTATTATTTTAAGTAGTTCATCTTTGTTTTACAGATGATAGCAGCAGCTACGACGTATCTTGTCATTCTCATTCAATTCGGTAAACCGAATTCGAATTCGTCACCAGATGCTTCCAACAATGCAACACTTCTGCTTAATACGAGTACAACTAGTCTTCCGCTCATGATTTCAACTATAGGAACTGTTTAATAGGCGTTTGGAATATTATTATTCATTTTTACTTAAGTCTCGACTTTTCACTATCTTATACAATTATGAGTCACATTTTCTATTTCTTTGAACAGAGACTGCTTTATACACAGAGCTCAGTTTCTACGTTATAAAATATCAATTTTTGTTTCTCTTGCACCCAATTTTTTATTTTTAACGATACTTATTTATGTGATTTTTACTTTGATCATTATAATAAAACTTTTCATTTCCAATGATGTATAAATTCTTTTTACCTGATCATTGTTCACCTAACAAAATTTTCGTTCAGCTGCTGCTTTCAGGAGGGGGAGGGGGACGAGGTTGTAATTAACTTTCAATTAAGTTTTACCAATACAGCTAGAGGACAAATATTGATAAATGTATAAGGAATATTTTTAAAAACAGTTTTTCACAACTTTTAAGAAAGTTGGAAAATATATCTTATTTTTGAAATACAACGCGCTTACTAATACATGTTTAAAAAAAAACTTAAGAGGACGAAATTTCTAGAGAATTTTCTTCTTTATAAGAACGCAACGAAGAAGAATTCTTATTGAAACAACCGTGATAGTTTAAATGCATAAAAATATTCTAAAATGTTGATGTTTTTTGACCATATCAAATCCTTCAAAAAGAAACTTTGTTGGGAAACTCGGGTTTCTGATTCTGGTCCAAATATTTATACGTAAAAAGAAAAAAATATTTAATCCAAACTTTTGCAAGGTAACATGTACAATTTTTCTTAACTACCAATTGAGGTCTCGCAATTAGAGCCATCATCAGAAAATCTTCAGTAGATACTTACTAAACTTCAGCACTGTATGTCATGAAGTGTGAAGTCATAAATGACAGCATTTAATCCTCTCATCGCATATGTGAATCGAGCAATAATAAATAGATAAATAAAAGAAGCTATTTTACCTGTGACATGTCGATTTTGTTTTTAGTAAAGAAAAAGTGAATTAATAAGTGCATTACTGTGAAAAAGAAAAGTAATTCGTGTTGAGTCTTACCTTTTACTACCTATGATATTTTAAGGTTACTTGTTATGGTTATTTGTTACTTATGAGATATCTATTCTAAAAAAAAGATGCTATTTTTAAATCCGGAGGTGAGGGGCCTCCTAAATCAAAAATTCTTGAGAAAGCTTAGTAGTTAAAATTTGAGAATCTCATCGCTACAGTATGTAATAATAATTTAAAACTCTTTCTTAGTTCTTATCCTTACACAACGGCATGAGGTGCCTAGTAAGAAATTAATTATAATATCCATAAGTTTGCACTATATATAGAAAAAGGGATAAATGTATTGTAATAGCCAATATATTTGTAATGGTAGGCTGTAATGTAGTATTACAGTAATGAATCACTTAAGTACCTAGTCTACTAGTTCTAGAAAGCTAGATCAGTTTTCATTGAGACGAATATGACAATGAATTTATTATGTCTTACGACTAGTAGTTAATTAAAAAAGGTCTGCCAAGTACACATCATTGCTTAAGCTATGACACCCCGTAAGTCAGATGAGCGAAAAGGATTAACGCACATAAAGCAGGAAGTGGGCAGAGATGAGATATTTATTTAGTCTTAAGATCTCAGTATTTTTATCAAATAACAAGTAATTAGATAATGTAATTCGAAGAAAAATTAGCTTAATCTAAACTTGTTAATTATGTTTTCATACGTAACATAGGTTCCATAACAGTGTGTGCGGTTTGAAGGTGATTGTTTTGTTTAATCAGCGTTTCATCATATTTTGTGGTTTTCGGCCTCAAGAGTTCAATGATAAAGGTTAAGACCAATAATTGAACATTCCTTGATTTCATATGGACCCGCTGTCTCTAAGGAAGGTACAAAGTTGCATCCCAAATTCTAAACACAATTGATTTTAAAAAATATATTATGAATATTTTATTCACCAATCTATTATATAATTTAAAATTTTAAAAAATACTGTTTTATCATGCTTTTCGTATGGCCTGCTTGAGTTAGTAATCTGACTAAATTAATGTATTTATTTTATTTTTAAAAATTTCTGCTGAACACACGTCTATAAATCTTTTTATTTTTTTTTATTTCTATACACCTATTTTCTTCTGTAAAAATTGCATTGATTGGAACTTACTCTCTTTTTCATGACTTTTCTATTAGATAGGTTAAATACCTACATTTTAAGGTAAATGATTTGTTGACGAAATATAGGTGTTTGCAGACAGGAGTTTTTCGCTGGGGTGATCAAAAGTAGTTGATGAAATCTGCCGAAATTGATATTAGATCCACTTATACCAATACTGAACTTTCCCCCAACATTTGGGCAAAATCGGACGAGCCGTTTTTGAAATAAAGATTTGCTGAGGAAAATACGTTTAATGATGCGTCAGTGAAAGTATTGAACAAAATCTATTAAAATCAATACCAGGACGAACTAAGTACCTAACCACACAATTCCTGAAAATTTAATCAAAATCAGATAAACGGTTCGATTATTCCCGCATACAAATTTGGGCCCAAACCGACTGACACGCCACCAATAGATACTTGGAACCAAATTTGTTTCTCAAGTCTAAAACTTCAAATAAGGATGTAAATTTTTGATGGTTCTAAGGTATTTTTTTTCTTGTATTAATACGAAATTTCTCTATCTTTGGTAGCGAGTAAACAAAAAATAAAAAAATTGTTCGATTGACGGATGAATATATTTTTCATATTCGAGGAAATGGAATATTTATTTGTAAATGGAAAACGACTTGGACAACTCCACGGGTTGAGTATTATTTTTTGTTTTAAAACAGTTTTGAGAGACCGGATTTTCCGGGAGCTTCAACTTCTGCCATACCTCGACGGAATCATGGAATTATAATGCATTCAAATTATAATACATTTATATTGCACAAAAAAGACGTTTTGGGACTTCTCCATGAATTAGCACCTTTTGAGTTTCTTCTACACAAAATTGCACTATTTACTGATTTTGAGGATTAATGGATTAATTGGATTTGGACTAAATTTGCAACAAAATGCCTGAACCAAATTTCTTGTATTAACACACATAGGTATATCCAATATTTATTCACTTTATTATTTTTTACCTTATTCAATTTATAGTATAAAAAATTTGAAATAAAGCAATGCATTAATTAACACATCAAAAGTTAAATTCAACCGAAAAAACACAAGTAACGAATATCCGTGGTATGAATATATTACGAATAGTATTTACCAGATGTTTCGGATAACTTTGATAAAGTCTCTCTATAATAAGCTCGTGGAAGAGAACGTTCAGTGTTATTGTAGTTAACATGGAATTAGTGGGAATCTCAATTTTTTATATTATTATAATATGTAATATAATATTATAATACAATTGAAAAGCTAACCAGAAGAAAATACTACCTTAAATTTCCGACGAAATTAATAAATGAGTTATGCTTGAATGAATATTTTTATATATTCCTTTTTAAATAGTGTCTTGATAATTTTTTCTAACTTAAAATTGAAGTAATGTTAAGAACTTGAAAAACTGAAATCCAGTCGTCATAATAAGAATATAAAATCATTTAATAGAATTATTTTCCTCATATATTTGAACTATTGGCAAAATTTAAGGTTTTTAATCAGTATAAATTAATTTTTTATGTATGTTTGCATTAACAAAGAGAATATTTAGTGAATTTTATTTAATTTAAAAAAAGTTGGGTATGCTTTACTTGTATTAATATTATAAATTAAACAATAAAGTTGATTTGGATTTAAGTATTGCTAGATTTGGGAGTTTCATAGGCATTTTGGGTTTTTCTACACGATTTTGCAGATTTTGGGTTTTTTCAGCGCAAAAATCCGGTTTCTAGTTATAGTATTTGTATTTTAAACGATGTTAAATTATTTAAAAATATTTAAGATAACAATGTACTTATATAATGTCATTTTAATCCTTATGTCGTTTAACATTTTTTTATAACAAAGCTCAAAAGTTTATATGTGATGGTTTGAGTTCATTTTTACGTAAGAAAGAAATGAAAAAGGAATCTTTTTTTTTTTTAATATATATAAGCTTAGAAATTGATTATTGAATATATATTTTGATGCTGTGCATGTTTTGTTTCTGTTAAAAATTAATGTACAAACATAAAAAAAAAAATTAGAAATTCTATTTCTCTATCTACTTTTTCCGATGTGTCCCTTTTTCTGCCACCTCATCAACCGATTTACATCTATGAACTATGTTTCCTGTTTAATTTTACTATGATGTGATTATTCCGGCAATATATGGTCAGGATCATAAAAAATAAAATAAAGTAATAGTTTTAAACAGTATGTTTTTATGTCACACTAATTTCGACTATGCCTGTTATCCAAACATTAAATCCTTTACATTCTAGTTTTAAAAAAAAATTACTTAATAATATGTAGTCTATCTAAATAAATACAAAATATATGTGTATTTGTAATTCTGATATACATTGCCATCTCTACGCACCACATAAGCCTATTGGGCCTTGGTATTGGGCGCGATCTCTGGGACACTCTTAACTCTTGTGATAAAAATTAAAATTCAAGAATGAATTCAGAAGTTCTACATCTTCAAGAAAGATCAAATTATTAATAATGTCTATGGAAATTTATTTTGTAATAAATAAACTCAAATATTAAGTAAATTAATGGTCTCAATTAGTAGGCTGTTTATTTCTGTTCTAACACAAAGTTCAGAAAATAATCGTAAATTCTCTAACCTCTAATCGTTATTGTCTATGATAGTACAAGAACACGGTGGAAAAAGTAAATTATTTCACCATAATTTTAGATTACTTTAACAAAAACCACGTATAATTACCAGTCAAAATTGGTAAGTGTGTCAAGTACAGTTAGGAGGAATACAAAATGGTGGCTGTTTCAAAAATGTACTGAAAAATCAGTCTTACGATTTGCAGTCCTTAAAACGATATATTAGATTATTTATGTATTATAAAAAAAATATATTAAAAACATGTAACGCGACATAATTACGTATGAATGCAAGTATTTATCAATTCCAACTTTTAAATATGAAGAATGAGGAGTCAATAGTGGACCGTTGATTAATATGCAGAGAAGATAAAAAGAATTTTTTATAGGAAAATAAATGTGTTGGAAAGTTATCACAAATAAATAACAGATTTGTCCATAAAAAATTCACACCTCTTTGAGTTTTCAGTAACATATTATGTAAGCCTTAATGCTAAATATATTTAATTTGAATAGAAATTCATCAAGTGAATTTAATCAAAACGAACGTGATGAAACAAACTGAGATTACGGTTTGGCGGAAGAAAGTGCTCATGGCGGTTTTTTTTATTATACATCTTTGAGAATGTTTCTTCTTATATAACAGAATCAATTTTTTTTTAATGCAAAAAAAAATTAATTGCCTAACGGAACTTTTATTCTATTCTTTATTTTTTTAAATATTTATAGGTTTAGCTATTTACATTTTTTTCGTTTAACGAACACTTAACTGTGATAATTGGTTAAAATACGCTAAAAACATATTCTATAGTGAGGCATAGGGAGTAAGAGTGTAAATAAGTGCTGATGCCTGATCAGATGCTTTATAACATTAACCCAGTTAACAGTTCAGGATAAGTTGTTGAACAACTTTATATAACCGCATCTTATCTAACCAGTAGCGGACCTGAATTTATGTTTCTAATTTAAATTCTTAATCGCTTCCAATTATTTTGATTTGTACTCATTAATTAACAATTCCAAAAAACAACTTTTTATAGGGCACTTGATGCTACACACATTGCCTTCAAAAGACAACATTACGAGCCATTTGTAAGTAGGTGTGTAGTTCATAATCATTTTTGCTCATACTCATTTTTAAAATGAGAGGAAGATGGTCGTGGGTGTGGTCAGCAAATAAAATAAAAGGGAAATAATAAGGAAACAAATTTGGAAACATGCATTACAATTAATTAAGTGAAACGTAGTTGATTTAAACAATAGTAGTAGATTGATAACAATAGAAAGTTGAAATATAATATTATAGAAGTAAGATTTATATTATAGAAAATAAAGTCTGAAAAATTTTTAAAAAACAGAAAGTGTTGAAGGAATTATTTCGTTATGGTGCGGAAGAAAATGTAAGTGATGAGTAATGGACTTAGCATAATAAGATTTGTAAGTAGTGTCTAAAATAATGAAAAACAATTTAATTCAACATCATGAAATGTATGAATGAAAAATGTTATATATGATACAAAAGACAAGAAATTTATATAACATATGAGTAAAAAAATAAGCTAAAAGACTATATAGAGTGTCTAGGAAAAAAATGAAAAAGAAAGAACAAGGGAGAAGACACATGGAGAATGAGAAAGAAACAAATAAACGAGAGTAAAACTTATATGCTCCAGCAGACGTTCTGAGTGGAGTGATTAAATTTTAACTTATGATAGGAGTCGTTTGTCATGGTTAAGGTCGGTTCCAAGAATGGAAGTATTGTATAAATCAAATGAGTAGTTTACTCATTAGGAATGTTCGGATTTTTATATTTTTAAATAGTTTTGTCAATGATTTTGGGATGGAAGTTATTGTTTAAAAGGGTCTGCCTAATGGAGAGAGTAGGTATCGTGAAAATGGGAATCTAAAAAAGAAAAACTACGAATAAGTGGTGCATCTGAAAATTATTGACAGAATTGAATTTAAATTATGATTATCGGACAAAGGTGTCCGATAATTTTAAATTTTAAAATATGTCAATTGAACAGATTGATTTTTTTATAAGTTTCTCCACGTGTTCAATTAGATGTTTATGACATTGGAAGGAAAATGGAAAACCACGTTAAAATAAAAAAAAACGATGGTATGAAGGTTTGCAGATGAGCAACTTTGGCTGTTATATTAGTTTTTGATCTTATATACTTTAAGTTTAAAAATTTATAGAACATTTGTTGTGCTTTTTACTGGCTTTAATAGTGTTCGTTTGTCATGTTTATAGCAATGTTAATAGTTAAGTATATTTTTTGCATGAGACTACATTATAAACTGTGGAAAAAAACCTTTCAAAGTGTTACAATAACCATGTAATGCCAACAAAGCCGATCTGGTTATAAAGTAATAGATTATGGTAATAATAGTGCAATGATTACTTATTTAAACAAGCAAAAGGGGACACCTTCCGCGCGAATATGCTGTTATCATGACAATTCTCACATGTTCACTACATACATTTTTTAATAATAAGTGTGTACTAATTTTACGAAAAAACTTCGTATTTTTGGGTGAATATGTTTTTCAATACTGGTAGTGGTAATTATATGAGAGACGAGTCCGGCAAGTGGGCCAATTGGGCCTTTTTGCCAACTCCAAGACAGACCAATGTAACGACCCTTTTATATAGGGTGTTTTTTTAAGCCCGATAGAACTTGAAATTGTAAAAAATAACACAAAAAATTAAATTGTAATCAAAATTTTTTTTTTATTCGAAAGATCAATACGTGACATTAACATTTGAAAATGATTTCGGGCATATGGGCACCGCGGCTGTTCTTGACGAAGCGCATTCTGGACGTCCAATTTTGGGCCACTTTTTCGAGCACTGCTGGCCGTATGTCACGAATAACACGAACAATGCTGGCCTCCAAGGCGTCAATTGTTGCTGGTTTATCAGCATAAACCAGTGACTTCACGTAGCCCCACAGGAAATAATCGAGAGGTGTCAAATCGCACGACCATATGCGGCAATTTTGCTTATTAACAAACCCGTTAAGCCAAAAATGCGCCTCATCGCTGAACACAATTTTACAGAATGCGCTTCGTCAAGAACAGCCGCGGTGCCCATATGCCCGAAATCATTTTCAAATGTTAATGTCACGTATTGATCTTTCGAATAAAAAAAAAATTTTGATTACAATTTAATTTTTTGTGTTATTTTTTACAATTTCAAGTTCTATTGGGCTTAAAAAAACACCCTCTATAACTCTTATACCTCTATATCGAACCTTTTAGACTTTCTAATGAAATTTAAAAGGTATGCCAAACCTATAGAGGAAGCCTCATTTTCTAGGATTCTATCAGAGCCAAGAAGCCTATATCTAATTGGCGCATACCGGTCAAAATCTGCAATGGAATCTAGGGCAGTTTCCGGGGCATGTCCACATACGCGGCAGGGTTCATCGCGAACAACTCCACAAATCTTTTGATGTGTTTTAAGTCTGAAATGACCTGTAAGAACTCCAATTAGCAATCAGAATTCATTTATGTTTAGACCTAGCAGCCACTTAGGTTTACATTCCCTCCACTCCTTGCCTGCTCTCTTCTATTTCCAGTCAAGGACTTCTATTCGCTGATGCCTATTAGAAATACTTAGGAATGGTTCTGGTTAGGTAACTTAAGCTTCTCTAAGCTCCTAATGACTCTAAAGCTTGTTTGCATTCTCTCACCAATGTAGAGATGATTTTAGGTGACCCAAGGGCTTGAAGGGCAGACAGACTATCTGAAAAGATGGACCTGCCCTTTACAGCTGATGACTTCAGTGCTTTCCTATAAAAGCTGTGAATGTTCAGAAAAAAAAGTTTATAAACATTATTTTGTAAAATTTCGATAATACATATTTTTTAAAGGATTTCATGGATTATACAAAAAATTTTTTTTATAATCGAACTTAATTTATTGATAGATATTACATACTGCCACACTGTTGTGGGGAATAGGTAATAGTGATGAATGACCACACTCTTACTAAAATAAAATAAAATAATAATGCAAAAAAAAAGAGTACATAAAAATAAATAAATAAAATAAAATAATGATGTTTAAATAAATAATTCAATTTTTATCCATTTTTGTCTCAACACATCTTATTTTTCTTATAAGTCCGACGTTTCGGCCAATCCGGCCATCCTCAGGGACATCTTAATACAATTTTGGAACTAAAAATATTTAAACACTCAACTTCATGCAGGTTATTCTGCCCAGGTCACAACAACAATTTCTAATTAGTAAACTTTTACATTAAAACCAAAATTAAAATTCATTTATTCACAGTCACGAGTTAAAACTTTATCACAACCTGGCTTGTAACCTCTGTTGTTGAAGTTGGCCGAAACGTCGGACTTATAAGAAAAATAAAATATGTTGAGACAAAAATTGAATTATTTATTTAAACAAAATTAACCAGTCTCAAGAAAGTGTAAAGATTATAAATAAAATAATGATAAAAATAAAAGAATCTCTAGTCACCTTTACACTCCTATATACAATATTTACACAATCGACCTGAGGATCCCTGAGCTCACTCTATCCCCCACGTGTGAGGGGTAGAGCAGAGCTCATTAGATCCCAGCGCATCTTTCTTGCCGCATCACTGGTAATGAGCCAGTGGAGGCTGAGCAAGTGCGCTAAATACACAAAAATATAATTAAAAGAATAACGAGCTATTCCTAACTATATTTTCACTGAAGATGGCTTTTTACCACGTGATATTAACATTTAAATGCCTACTTCAATCGACATTAGCTATCAAGTTGGCCAATAGCTAAACGATATTAACATTGCTACTTCTAACATAGATGTTAATAATGTTTGGTTTATATCGATTCGTTGCAAATGATCATTAATGTTTTGCTGAAAATAGCAACATTAATACTTCACTGTTAGGCTGTGTAAACAGTAACTATTAAAATGTTAATTACAGATATGATATTAACATTTTCCCATGAATAATATCGCCGGTAATATTTCGGAGTAAATGCACGTTAATAGCTTTATATTCATATATGTCTTCAATAATTGAGTTTAGCACCGTATGAAACTTCATTGAAGGTGGGTAAGATGACACTTTATATCAATCCCATAACCCCCAAATCTCCATTATATGAAATATCTGTTACATGTATCCTTCATCTTCAAATCTTCCTCCCCACTTCATATGGCCGTCTACATTCAACGTCCCCCTTTGGAAGGAATAAGAAATTGAAATTTTTTATTGTTTTTCAAATATCATAAAAGTGGAGATAATCTTCTTCAAACGTTTTGTTTGTTTTTAATGTTTTGTATCTCTCCCAGTCCCTTCAAGCTGAATTATGTATTCATGGGAAATATGTATGTAAGTTGAGTTAGTGTTCGAGAAGTGCCATCTGGTGGTTTAAGCATTTTTCTCCCTCCACCACCATTATTTTTATGATTTTCCATACCTTCACCGCCCCCCTCCCTCAAATTGGGTTTATACTTAGAGAATTGGTATGTGACTTGTAATGTAAATTTTTAGGGAAATACCTTTTGCGGGTCTAAACTGTTTTTTCCTCCCAGAAAATTACTTCGTGGTTTTAATTATTATTGAAACAAAATCATTTTTCATCTGTTTTCCAAACAAATATTAGGGAGAAGAATAGGATCTTGGTGATGGAGATCTGCTCTCAACGCACTTTGTATAGTTTATGATACATTATAACTAATTATGTTCCAATACAATGAAATTTAGAATGGAAATAACCCATTTTTGTTATTACCATATTCACAATGCTGAAGAATTTATTTACTTAGTGTGCAAACGTGAATATGTGTGTTTATTAATATATATTATTTATTTATATATACTTAGATCCTTATTTTTATCGTATTCTCATATCATTTTGTTTTATAGTATCCTTTAGCTGCTCCTTCGATTTAATACTCCTTTCTTTTTTGTATTCTTTATATTAGATATCATGTTACATATTTTATATATTATTGTATATTGTATAATATTATATTTATTATTTATTTTGCTCCTTTTTATATTTTATTGTTATTTTTAATCAAGTTCGCTCCATATGAAATTATGAATTCATTAGCTCATTATTATTAATTTATTACGAATTCGTATCATTATAATTAACTTCGTAAGTTCCCCGAGATTTTTTTTATCTTACTTTTTTTTTTTTAATATTTATTTATTGCTATTTACAACTGTACATTACTTTACTTTATTTTCATTAAAATAATTAATAAATAATAAAATTAATTCATATTTCACAATTCTAGCCTATAAATCATATTAGTCTCCAAAGCGGCTTAATAATTAAAACTGTAACTAACTCTAATTTCATTTATGTTAATTATTTCTGTATATTACATTGGCACCGACCGATAGATGTTGTCATCAGGTGAGGCCATATAGGATCCACTTTTCTGAATAAATAAATAGTAATAATAAAAGTATAAAATAAACAGAATCTATTGCAGCTGTTAAATAAAGTTACTGGTATCACCCAACTCTAATTTAAAACAATCAATGATAACCTACTTTGGGAAAGTTTAGTTCCTTAATCTATATAATTCATTTTTTTTTCAAGTACTGCGTCATTGATTATCAACATTCCCCGAATAATTCGTTAATAATATCTTTTCTTTCCATTTCACGCAACGCAAACGTTGATTACTTCGTGTCCGGACCAGCTCAAGGAAAGTTCAGTCCAGAATGATTGAGGCTAATTCTACGATTGTTACAGAACTTAATCTTGTGATTAATCAATTTGGGTACTTTTAAATAAAGCTACAGTGAAAGTAATTATACTTGGTCTTCCTGTCTTCTTACAGTAACAGTAATCTTGTAGTCCTTTCTAGAGGTTCAAAGAGAAAGGCTAGGAAGTACTGATCCAATAACTCAATTACGCTAGTCTTTATCTGATTTCGTATACAGTATCTATAAAAATATATAAATATTACATAAGAGGATATTCTCGGTGTGTGATGTACACATAAAGAATTGTACATGAAGTATATTTACAAAAGAATTCCCATCAGTCATTACTAATCAAATATTTCCTATACGTTCTCTTATACCAAATTGATCGCAGGCCAGTAAACAAATCAAAATCTCATAAATATAAAATTTGAACCACACGTTCAGTATTGAACGCAATTCTATTTTTTTGTCATTATCTG
Organism: Halyomorpha halys; assembly: GCF_000696795.3. Taxonomy (NCBI): domain Eukaryota; kingdom Metazoa; phylum Arthropoda; class Insecta; order Hemiptera; family Pentatomidae; genus Halyomorpha; species Halyomorpha halys. Next base: position 372,915 of record NW_027114350.1, on the reverse strand, counting down.
AATTCAAATAAAATTGTTTTGCTTTTCTAAAAAAAAATATTTAGAATTTTGAGAACTAAAAAAAAAAAAAGTGATATAACAATAAGAAAAATTAGTGAATGGAAATATAAAACGATAAACAACTCCAGAACCGCTTGAAATTGGGAAAAAAAAAAACTATTTACCACAAAAAATACAAACAATAATAAAGTATTTGGAAATGAATAGAAAGATTAGAATGGCAATCTAGTAAGTCAAGTTTGGTTCTTGCAAAAAGGTTTCATTTACTTTTCGCGAGTACCTAAACTACAATAATTCCACTGTAATTCAAATCCCATCAAATAATGAAATTAACAATTCATATACTGTATAACAAAAAATAAGGAAAATAAAATAATTTAGCATAAATTAAACTTTTACAGATAGAAGAAGTATGAGATTAAAAGATCTGAACAATTCCTAAAAATGATTTCATTGTTTTTTTTTAAGTTGCGGCTTATTAATGTATTTTCCTCGCGTGGACGTATGTTTATGACAATGTATGTCAAATATTTTAATGTTTATGTTGCTCAGCAGATATAAAAAAAATGTTAGTTTATTAATTTACCATAAAAATAGCAATGTGCACAGTAATCTACTTATGTTTATTTGCCTTCATTTTAAATTGGAAAGTTATTTAGAACTGAATCAATTTTTGCCCAGTTTTGGTTTGCAATCTACATGCATATGCATTACACAAGAATAAAGGCTACTAAACATTTTATTTTTTAATTGGTTGTGAGTAAGCAATGAATAATACAAACACTCAAGTTGCAGCATCTATTTACAAGTACGAATCAACATATCATTTTAAATTCAATCAAAGATAAAAAAAAACATATATTTTATTAAAAATACAAATAGATACCTTATTTAAATACGAGAAACTTGAAAAATAAAATTTAAATCATTTATTTACCATGGAAATCAAATATTTTTTAAAATTTTAAGGATTTTTTTTTTAAATAGCCAAGATGGCAATCTGGAAGATTGAAAAGTGTCTATGTTTGCTTGTGTAAAATACTTATTTTTCTTGCTTTAAGTTATAATTTTTAGTTATTATTATTGATTATATATAATGTCAAATTTGACAATATTATGAAATTTATGAGCCCATATCATAAAATTATTTATTATTTCATGGTTGGAACTTTCTATACACATTAGGTCAAATGTGAATGTGAGGTTAGGTAATGTATCCAGTCTGAATGGTTTAATAGAGTTATTATATCTTATTATTATATTATATCTCTAATTTCCAGTTTAATGTTAAATACTAAAAAACAGTATATTATTATTATCCTGTTAAGCTCTGTTTCGAATTAGAAGTCCCTAATTCCTTCTATGTAATTAATGACTTTGGTGATGACTAAAACTGAAAATTATGCTAGAGGGTGTTTATTTGAATCTATTTTTTTTTAAAATAATTTATTTATTGTTATTTACAACTGTATACAAATATATACGACAAGTAAATTTGAAAAAAAAAAAAAGGAGCATTAAGAATTTTGGACTGTAAGGATGGATTCGGGAGGAATTTGATGGTTTAGAGGAGCCCCAAATCTCAACTCCGTATGTCCAGATAGGCCTTATAATAGTCATGTAGATCAGTCTTTTATAATGGGTTGGTAATTTACACCGTTTGTCTAGTAAATGTTGTAATAGTCGGAATCGAAGACAGTTTCTTGTCTTTTTAGTCTTGTATGAGGATTTCATATCAGCCGTTTGTTCAGATGCAGTCCTCAGTAACGGATCTTTTCGTCAGGAATAAGAGGGTATTATTAAAGAATACCGTCGAGCAAGAAGTCATGGGTTTACGACGAAGGGTAAATGTGATTTTGTGAGATTTATTGGAACTAATTTTATCTTCCAGTTTTGGCACCATTCTTCAAGGGTGGTGATGTGAGATTGGAGGGTTTGGGATAAAATGTAAGGATCACTGTTCACTTACAATAGACATGTTTCATCGGTATACATGGTGAGGATAGTGTTTGGATGGGTTGAGATGTCAGCTGTGAAAACTTTATAAAGGATAGGACGAAAGATACTACCCTGAGGTACACCAGCAAACTGACGGAATAGAGATGAATAAGCGCTGTTGTGAATTATTTGAAATAATCTGTCGGAGAGATAAGAATGGATTAATCTAAATTTAGTGTTTAAAAAGTTGACACAAATTTTACTTTACTTTATAGACGTTCTACAAGGGTTGTCTCAACGCAGAGCTTCAAGCGCTTTACATAAACCTGCATCCACCTGTCCCTAAACCAAAAAATAAATACCAATAAAAAAAGATTGATTTTAAACGATCGAAAATTGAAAAATACTCAAAACTACATCAACCTGTAACCAAAAGAAGATGGTTCCAAGGGTCTGAAGTCAAAATTTGTTTGCAGCAAGATAGTTTACATACATATTATATATATTTATTTGCATATAAATATATACTAAAAAATTAAAAATCATTCTAGTCTCGGTTGAAATAGTGAAGAGTCACCAACGATTTTATTTAAATTAAATAGAAATGATGAATACCTACATAATTCGTTAAGATTAGTGTATCATCAAACTACCCATCTATGTTTGATGATACAGAGCAATGGAAATAAGTAGTGTACTTACGTAAATTAATAGATGTCATTGAAACAAAAATATGGACAAATATATTTTAGATATTGAATGTATTGATCAGTTATTGTAACAGAAACATCCATTTAATGTCTCAACTTCTTTTTATGTATAGATACAGTATAAATGGAAAAATAATAGGCTAAACATTAGAAATAGGCAGATTCGAAAGTTGAGTTAAAAAACAAAACAAAAAAAAAAGCTTAATTTAAAAACAAATTTATTATAAAATTATTGATCACCTCAGTGATTCAGATATATACAAATAGTTTACAAAATGTGTTGATCATTTTTACATGAATATGGCCAATGTATCACCAATCATAAATTTTCTTGGAGTGATGAACCAACTTCAGTTTGTAGACCGGAACGGGCACTGGGTACGGCTTTGCAACTGGATAGGGGACCTTCTTCACCACTTTCACGGGAACCAGTTTCTCAACGGGGTACTCCACGATCTTCTCCACCGGGACACGAACTTCCTTTTCGACCTTGACAGGTACCGGGATCTTGATAGGGTATGGTTCAAGTACCTTGACAGGCACAGGGACCTTTATCTCGTGGTGAACTGGATGAGGTACAGGTACCTTTAGTGTCCTGTGGATGGGGATCACTTTAGTACTTTCGTGAAACTCCGGTTCGTGATGATGCAAGAAGTCATTGCCATATCCACCGCCGAAGTCGAATCCACCAAAGCCGTGCCCACCCAGGTCCAAATGCTCGTGTTCCTCTTCTTCTTCACTGAAGAATTGCAAATAAAAATTAGAACATATATGTATTAAAGATATTTATGATACTATCTTAATAACTCCTACTTACCCAAATTCGAACCCTCGCTTCACTCTCGTTTCTCTTTGTGCAACATGTCCAGCAGCGAAAGCAAAACAGATACTCAGAATTAATGTTATCTAAGAATAGAAATGAAAAGATTTAGTGCTTAGCTGTAAACTTATAAGCAGACATTAAATAAACTTATAAAATCGATAATCTTTAATCGATTTGGTACAAACTGCAAAGAAAATGCTTCTTACGAATTCTATAAGTAAAACATGGCTTATTGAGAAGGGAACTATTGTCGTTCAAACCTTGTGACGAATTAAAAAACCTTTTAATGGTAAGACCATCACACAATATTGTACTTTACCTTTACATAGTTATGTCAAAAAGCGATTAAAGTGAAATCAAACATTAGGTGGTTGTTATATTTCTTTTTAATGAAACCAGAAATGGAAAGTGAATTTACTTTATCTCCCTTTCAGTTCAATCCTAATCTAAAAAAAATGCATTTTTTCCAGACATTCTAAACTATTACTTTGAACATATTAAGTTCAGCTTCAAGTACTTTAAGCTATTACAGAAAAAAAGTTAATAATATGATTAAAAAATGAATATTGAGTAACGAGTTTAGCTGTACAAAATACAAAAAAAGTGAAAGAGGTCGGTTTTAAATTATCGAAAATAGTAAAATATTCAAAAAACTACATCAAACTGTTAAGAAAAAAAGGTTGATCCGAAATCTAATGCCCATGATAAAAATTTATTTTCGGGAAGATAATTTAGATACATATTTATTTGTATATAATTTATACTAAAAAATTACAAATCATTCTAGTCTCGGTTGACATAATGAACTTTTACCAACGATTTTAATTAAAATAAATAAAAATGGCGAATACATATATGATTCGTCAAGATACGACAATCATCAAACATAGTAGGTATAAGAAAAACGGAAATAAAAACCATACCCCTGTCTAATTAATTATTAGTTGTCATTGACACAAAAATGTGGATAAATATGTTTCAGATCATAAAATAATATAAGACACAAGATGGTTAGATAAGCTACTATTTTCAAATGTATTTTAAGATATGTCAAAGATTGCATTAAGGCTAATAATCATTATATGAGCCAGCAACCATAATAACATTATTTTCTATCCTTTATTAACCTTAAATCCTTTATAAACATCAGTTATTAGTACATTGTTGAATAATTTGAAAAATACTGAGCAGATAAACAGATTTCATAATTGTACTATGAATTTTACTAATACAAAGATTATATTTTTAAAATCGCACTAAATTCAGCTAAACTTTTGGTTAGATTAAAAAAAAAAAATGTTTCTTGCTACAAATTTTAAGCAATACTATTTTGTTTAATTTTTTTTTTTTTAAGTAAGGGAGTAGTTGTATTTATACTAATTGATGATAAATTAATAACAGAACATAAATGATGATTGCGATCAATATTTTATTCATGACTCTGGAACAAAATGTTGAACATTTCAGAGGTTAATTTAGCCCCTTAGGTAGAATGTTAATAAACAATATAATTGAAAAATATAAAACAGATTCGGTCAAATATTTGATGAATAGAATGTAAATATACAATAAATTAATTTCCTCAATTTGTGAAATAGAACTATCAAAGAAAACTAGATAATTACATCTAACCCAAAAAATATACTTTAATAACATACATAAACAGTGCATTTGTGAGTTTTCTGTTTTTGTACCTTTTATTCAATCCATATATAAGTTATTAAATAATTGCTCTGTAGTGGACCTACTTAAATTATTTGCATACCATACAATTTATAATATCAGTCATTGAACTCAAATATAGTAAGAAAAACGGACTTTTCAAAGCCAACAATTGGAATTGGAATTTTTTTTATGAATAAAAAATATAGATAATGGGGCCTTGATAAATAATAATAGATTTAAAAAATACTAATTAAGTTTCTCAAGGGGATTTCGTTAATATACGAGATATGTAGGCTAAATGAAAATATTTTTTTAGAACACTTTTGAAAAAATAAATACCAAAAAAAAGATTATTCAATGTAAAGTATATGTTTATAAAAAAAATACGGCTCTTATAAAATTTCATGGATTCAGTGACTTGAATTTCATCGAATGAATTTCAGTTCACTACGTTTTGACTACATTAAACTCTCAACGATCGCAATTCACTTAACGAACAAATTTACTGAATTCTAAAATTTGAAACTGAAAACAAAATAAAATTGTAGAAAAGCTATGGAAGGCTCACCGTGTTCATTGCGGGCAGTGGTTGTGATCTGCTGAGTTCTCGTAATTACTGAGTTATATATCACCGCTCACCATCGCAAATCCCCACCCTCCGACGTTACGTCTTGATGTTGCCGCCGTATGTAACGGAAGAGTGTCGAGTAAAAGTACCACCAAACAGTCACCGGGTTATTAGAACATCAATTAGAAGTGGTTTGAACCGATAGTCCATACCTAATGCGTAATACATTCGATAATCGAACGATAAGGTACGTTTTTCTTAAATTTTCTTAAAATCAGAGCTTTAGCTTATTCCTAAAAATAGGAACCCATGCTTACAAATCGTAAGTATAGGTAATTTTAGATGGACCTTTTTTTTACGTTGGGTGAAGGTATGATTACAGAAATCAAGGGGAACTGAAGTGTTCTAATTTATACTTAATATGTATGGTGCAGATACTCAACAAGCTATGTTGCAGAAAGCCAAACTGTCCTATCGGATAAAAGTAAACATACGAATATAAACGAAATAAACATACTGAAACTATTCGGATAAACAAGACATGCCTTATTTTCTTCATAGTCCTTGTCTTATTTCTTTTGTAATAAGCTACCAAGCCTTCTGTTGAAGGAAAATTATGTTTGATGCATTTTAAGGAGTTTGATATTGATTAATTTTGGTAAAATTGATATTTTATGAAATTCTATGCGGTGGGGTCGATACTGGCTTGTTTTTAACTTATGCTTATTTAACTTACTACACACAGGCACTAGTAATTAAAAACTAACTTGTATATTAATCCTGCAGGCATTGATAATCGCATTACTGCCAGGAAAAAATGAAAAAATGTTTTATGCCGGTGAAAATTCAATGCTTTGGTTTTTGGAAGAGCTTTTTTGCGATTCAAAAGACTTCGTCCTGTGAATTCTTCTCGAAATTATACTTAAAAAAAGTATTCCATTTTGGTAACACTACAACCGTTTCTCTGCTTTCTTTATGGTATGCTGAGAGCGAAACTGAATTAATTCTCAAAAATACATAATAATAAATATAAGGAAAAAATACGTGTTTGCACTACCGAGAACTGTATCGTTAGTTCCTTAATGTAAGTACAAATTTCATAACTTTGCCGATTTTCGTCATATCAAAAGTATTGTTTTACAAAAGCTTTGAGAACAGGAATACATTTACCAACACATTTATTAACTGGGTCACTCATTATCAGCTAAAATTTGGACTAGAAAAATAATTTGAAAAAAATACAAACAAATTTAAAATAATACTTAAGAAAAAGGATACTCCACAAATCAAAGTACTTATTTCTTAAAATTAAGCCTTGTAGTTTCGTGAAGCGGAGTCACTTTACTCTCCTTGAGGTAACATTGCTGCAAAATCCGAAATTCTTTGAGCACGATGTCATTCAACGGTCTTCATTTGAAACTAGCGCTCTAGTGCTTGTTTTGGTAGGTTTGGATGAAGAAAACAATTTTGTGAAGGATATCCTTCCACGACAGTTACATCCTCACGATATTACCGTTAATTGTAGTAACAATTAAAACGTGTCCCAAGTTCGTCCCGAAAATTTCCCACCTGCATGTCAATCTATTCATCTCAGCAGGTTAGAAATACCCCTCTCTTATCAAAATTCTTCATGCTGATTCCTAATTTCATTTAGTTTTTCTTTGGAATCTGGTTTCTGGAATATTAATCAAGAAAAATGTTAACCGGGGTACCTTCTGGGGTTTCTCCCCACAAATGCTCAGAATGTGGTGTTTCTTTATACCAATATTTTGGAGCAAAGAAATCCTTATTTCAGTTTGGATTTTCACACTCTTTTGACTGTGATTTTGATGTGTTACTCAACCCAGTACTGAATTTGATCCAATTTTTGTTTGTTCAATGTTTTCAGAAGATGGCTTGAATCTTGCCCTTTCTCTTCTTTGACTTTCTCGTGTACAAGTTTGGTCCAAGATCCTACAAGGTTACACAGGAGTGACGTAAAATAGTGCCTAGAAATGGTTCCATCTGGGCAAGTGTCCCAACGTAAGGCAGGTGAATTATACAATATATTGAGGGGAAAGATTATAAATAAGCTTCTTGGCCTCCAACCCAAGCGACTTGGGATCCCCTCCCTCCAGTATTTTCAGAAAAAGAAGAAAGCTTAGTATATCGGACTATGGTTTTCTCCGATCAAAATTTTACCTCAAATTGGTATTTAGAGATTTTATGAAACAGAAGGGAAGAAATATGAAGACATTCAAACAGAACACCTCAGGACAAGACTGTATATTGTCCTTTTTTAAGACATACTGTACTGACACATTGTTTTGTTAATAACGCTGAAAATTCACGCGCCGTTATGACATAAAATGGTCTGAGATGTTGCATATCAATTCATTCGAAAAAGCTGGAGTGGGCAAGTTTATTCCTGCTGTGACGTTTGTGGAATCAAGAAACCTTACTGGGTCTTCCGAACAAGGCCAATTTACCTAGCGCCTGCATTAGTAAATTTTACTGCCCAAAGTGGTTTTTTTTTTACATTTTACAGTCTTTGTATATTTACTGAGCGTCTGAGTTACTACAAAGATTTCAGTAAGCCTTCTTTCTTAGATCTCATTTACTTTTGTTTTTTTAATAAAGTTAAGTAGCCACCAAATGTTAGTTTATGTTGTTTCTTTGATCTAACACAACAACCTACATGAGCACTTGTTTGGTTAACCCACACATTACATTTAAATATTAAAAGTTTTATTTTTGAGTAAAGAAAATATTTCATATTTGAAAATTATAAAATTGTTGTAAAAACTCAAAATTTGAAGAAATAAATTAGATATAGTTTGAAATCGGTTTATTCAACTGCTACTATATTAAATTTAGTAGGAAACAACTTAAACATTACGTTCCTAAATATAAAATTAATCAAAGGTGTAAGTAAAAGGTGGCAAAATGGAAAATGCTACGAGCCTCGGCCCAACCGGAACCTTTTTTGTTAACATTATAACAATAAAATATAATATAAAACTATATAATGTAGTAATAAAATTAGGAACTAACATAAAATTATTGTGTATAACAAAGCCAAATCAGAAGTTGAAAGGGCTTTAAAACTTGGCTACAGGCCTTCAAAACTATGCTTACGCCATGGACTTGATATTGTAACAAAACAATAATTGTATAAGCGATCGAAATGAAATAGATTCTAGGCTGATAAACTTGAGATTGTTTATTTACTGCACAGAAGAGCACAGACTGAACCATGGTGCTTGTTTCCGACATACATTATTATTGCCAAAAATGGGCTTCTACACTTCTGTGGTAATGTCAACATCCTGCCACGATATATCTCAGCAAAATTTTCAAATGTTGCCAAGGTATTTAAAGTTTAATGATAATTGTTCAAAAAATAAGGTTTGTGTACTGCACCCTCCTTATTAACACTTAGACAAATGAATCAGTTTTTTTTTTACAACTAGGTCAGGTCTGGCAAGTGAGCAGATTATATTGTCATCTACTACGAATCTAAATACCGAAAGTATTCATGATTAATGATGCCTTAACATTTTTTACTCATGGATATTAAGTAGTATTTGTATTTGCAAGTATATTCGTATGTATTGAAACGGGTGTAATCGTTACTTGTCATAATACGCGAGTACCAAATATGAACTGCAGTTGTTGTTTACTAAAGCTTTTTTTTTTTTTAATTATTTATTTATTGTAATTTACAACTGTACAAAATAATACAATAGGTAAATATGTAGTATATTTCATATACACTTGAAAATCTTGGGAAGGAACCACCCATTGGTGGTACTTCAAGCATTAATTTAAACTAGAAGGTCTCGTGG
>NW_027114350.1:359358-361848 GCF_000696795.3 Halyomorpha halys | reverse complement strand
TTTTAGTAGTTCTCCATAATGATTTGTCAGTGGTATTTAAGTTTTCTGTTAAGTTTTGGAAATGTTGTATTCTGTGTTTTCTAATTTCTGCTTTTAGTCTGTTAGTCAATTTATTGTAATGAGTTTTGTCCGAGGGATATCTTTCTAAAGCTAAAATTGAGGTTTTTATACCCGGGTATAGGCATTGTCATTTAAATAGTAACCATGTTCAACGACCTTAGTCGTCTGGACCGGCCTGGCAAAACCTTCAGAGCTTTTGTACTATAGAGGGAAGGATGGTGCTCTTCCAGAAAATTAAAAAAAATAACATGCCTAAAATGCCTAGATAAAGGCAAGAGCTTTATCAAATATTAATATTTTCTGTAATTTACGTAATCTACTATAGGTTTCTTTTTATTATATCTAACCTTAAACATGCCAGAAATATAGTAATAAATTGCAAGTGATTTATTGGTTGATAATTGGAGTGAGAATTTTATTTTGTGCTCAAGGTAACGGAAAAGCGATTTTTTGTTTTAAAGATACTAATAGTAACCAGGAGACTTGTTTTTGTGCATACATCTAATGCCAAAACTTATACAATTTAATAATTCATATCTCCGAAAGAACTGAAGTTCATTAAAACAAAGCATTTATAATATTCAATTTTAAACACAAAATTATACCCAACAGCTGAAATAAAACCATTCAAAAAAACTTTCAATCGCTAATTGAATAGTATACTGTATAAAGCATTGGTGGTCTATTGCCACTGGAAGTAAGTGCAGTTGTTCTTTGTTAAAAGCCCAGAAGGTGAGACCTATGTCAAGTTGAGTGAGATTACCATTTTATAAAAAATTAAATTAAGTTACTATGTTTTCTGCAAATTAAATATGAACTAAATTATTAAAAACAATATGGTGATGACCAGGATTGAGAAAAACAGTAATCAGTTCAATGAAATGAAATAGATCTCTGGTTAAAGTGAAATGTGAAAGAAGCAAATCAAGGAAGGAAGTATTGAAATAGCTTTAAATTAAAAACTGTAATGTAATATGAGCACAAAAGAATTGCACTTTTTTTGTTTGTAATATGCAATTAAATTTAAGCTATTTCTTTTAACTTGAGTTATTTTTTGTTACAAGGGAAAATAATATATTCATCTTTCTTTTTTATTTTAAAAACTCCTAAAATCTGAATATATACATCGGCTTAGGATTTAATACTCCAAAGTCAAACAAATAGATCTAATAGATAGTAAATAGATACAAAATTAGTTGAAAACAAAATATAACCAAATACATTAGCAAGCAAAAGACAGACAAGTTAAGAAGTTCATGTCTATAATTCTTCAAATAGGAGACTGATCAAATCCTCGAGTGGCATATTCATTGGGGCTTCGTTCAGGACAATTAGGAAACTCAGGATCTCCTGGGTAGATTGCACGACGACTGGCTACAGCACGCCACCCACCTTTTCTGGTCCAGTTATTAGCATTGTACTTGAAGTAATATGTTCCTCCATATACTAAAAACAGGCCCATCAGAAGTTTGCCAGTCAAGACTCTTGTCCATAAAGCAGCATTTGCTCCTATTGCTGGCTTTAAAATTTTATAAACTAAGTTTAAAGGTGCCTTATAAATTCTCTTAATAGGATTTGTCAGTTCCCTTTGTAATTGAGGAACTTCTACTGGTTCATGATGTGATAAAACTTGATCTTTGACCCACTTGGCCCTCCAACTACGCTCCTCATCAGTCATACCCCGTAACCTTTCCCTTTCTCGACATAACTCAGATTCAATTGAAAATGGTTTCACTCCTCCTGTAGGTGATGCCATGTACTCTTTCTTGTTTGTGACCATCTTGTTTTAGATTTATCTTCTATTGAAGGCTGCAAAAAATGTGAAAATTGAGCATAAAAATAAAAAATCAATCAAAATATTGTTTTCTAGATTAAATTATAGATAAATATTCCTTTAAAAATTGACCACCTGGGGAAAGTGTTACTACTTATGTCAATATCCAGATGTGAATTCCTATAGCAATAACTTTTTCATTATTCGCAATTTAATGATCATTAATAAACCATTACAGAATAAAAACTATTAACTGTAAAATCTTTTACTGAGCAAAACATTATTTTTTTTTTAATGAATAAAAAAAATAATAAAGAAATGAAAAATGGTATTTTTGCAATTACAGTAATTGCACAAATTACAGTAATTGTAATTGTCATTCCCTAGAAGCTAAAAGCTAGAATAATCTAATAGTAATCTGGTATACTTCTTAGATTTGCCAACAACCTTTCGCTTGCTTTTGGAGCAATCTGTGTTGATGAAAAGAACAGCGAGGGTTTTAATGTAAAACAAAACCTGTATCCAAGTATAATTCTTGCTTATATAAACAGAATTCCAAAGTAACGTACCAAAATACTTCAACAATTCTTTGATGGGTCAAAAATTCAATAAGCTATATCTTTGCTAATGATTTTATCTATTTTTAGTATATATAT
>NW_027114350.1:357971-359121 GCF_000696795.3 Halyomorpha halys | reverse complement strand
TAGATAGTCAATGATTTTATTTTATTTTTTTGTTTAAATTTAAATAATATTCAAAATAAAAATACAGCTAATTGAAAAAACAAAAAAATTAGTTATGCTGAAATTATGTTTAACTTTCATCATAACTTTAATTTCAATAAGGTTAATTAAATATTAAATCAAAATACCCTTTGTAAATCAAACACATCATATGCATGGATTTAAAGAACAAATGATACATAATACTTTTCTAATCTAGATTATTTTAGTTTCATATTATAGAGGACTTCATTATCGTTCAAATGAGAGACTATAATCTCCCAGATGTATAGCTTTTGAGTTATTCAAAGTATTTTTTTTTTTAATAGTATAAATAATGAATAATGTAAGAGGAATCGCTATTATCAATGTCAACTGCAAAGGCATATGTTATTTAGGAGACATACTAATCATTAAGTCAGCTGTTACAGACATAAACAGTCCAGTGTTATTAAAGAGATGAACATATGGTGGAACATTTTGAACAGTATTTATTCTGTAATGAGATCTCATTAAAATACTAATTTTGTAAAATCTAATGAACATACATACACACTCAAAATGTACATAAAACATGATTTATACCAAAAGTAAAAGAATAAATGGGATATTAGCAAATTTTATTTGTTACAATCAACCTAATAAGAATATTGGTTTTGTATTGATTTCAAAATTATTTATTAGATATTTAATTTCAACCTCTGATACCAGTGAATCCAATATTGGTCTAAGCAAAAGTTTCAATAAGAGGTCCTTAACCAGAGCTTTTACTGTAAATATTTTTCAGCTCTTATAAAGGATTTATGAGATGATTATTAAAAAGGTGCTGATCGGGATTAGAATATTTGATTGAGGCAATCTCCCTGGGTTCTTGATCCACTAGTTGGTTGTAGTGCCTACAAAGAAATGTACAGGATAAAAAATACAAAGAATACAACATTAAAGAAATGAAAAAAAAAGGGTATAACAGTATTAATAATCAGATATGATGTAAACTACCAAAATGAAGAATGACAATAAAGAGAGAGAATTGCTTTATTTAGCCATGCTGCCCAATTACATTAGGTTGCTACAATACACAGCATACCAATCAATCCATGATCGGACATGTATAAAATACACAATTATATAT